>NW_009629292.1:6579-26355 GCF_000690535.1 Cariama cristata | reverse complement strand
TCCCTACCTGTGCAGGTACAAAACACACAAGTTGGTGGTTTGCGACAGTCTTTTCCCAGGTGCCTATTTCTTGCAGTTTTCCAGTGAGATCCTCCAAAGGAGGAGCAGCAACAGAACTGCAATGTGAATGTGTTTGCGTACACACATGCATGAGCTGCAAATCAGTGCATCACACTGCAGAATCATGTAACATCTGAGAAACACACAGGTAAGCCTAAAATTTACCGTATAAAAACAACTGTATACCTACCTTGTGTTGCTAATCACACAGAAGATTATTCATGGTGAAAGAAACTTAAAAATCCAATTTAGTTTTAACCATGTATTCTTATTTAAAGGCTAGAAGGAAAGTATTATTAACAGACAGTGATCAGAGATACCAGGACACTTACTTTCCCACAGTTCCATTGTGTCTGCGGCCACACTGACAATTGCATCCACTCAAATTACTATTAATTCTGCTTACAACGTCAGTGCCTAAGGACTACTGAAAATGGAGCGCCGTTGGTCTTGGTAGGCTCTGTACACACAGAGCTGCAGCCAAGCCCTGCCTGGAGCTCTCACAGCAAAACAAAGAATGATGAAGGAAAGGTTGGAGGAAAGGCAGTAACACAACCAGCAAATTGTGTGATAGAAACAACTTCAGAGGAGGTCCATTAGTGTTTTTTTCTTAATGGGGTTTAGATAAAGTGGGGTGTATGGAACTAAAACAAACAAGGGACTGATGAGGAAAGATGTAAGGAGAAATAGGCCAGGAGAGCTGAAGATAAAACAGAGCAGACAAGGAGCAAAAATGAAGTGAAAAGACTGCAGAGAGTGGGAAGATGCAGACAGGAGAGTGACGGAGCTCTAGCGAAAGAGGATGGGGCACAGAAAATCCTCCAGAAGTGCAGCAAGCTCTCACAGTATCTAACAGCCCCTATTTCAGCAACTCTGGTAGCTGTTCCTCTCTGTGGTTCAGTGGAGGCACCACTTGTGTCCCAACATCCTCTGAGCAAAAGAGCTCCCTGCACAACTCTGCGTTGAGGGAAGGGGGAGGGATGGGCACTGGCTAGAGCCTATCTACTTCCCCATCTCCTCACAGCCAGCTCGGCCCCGGCTGCCTCTGCAGCTGCTGCGCCAGCTAGAGAGCTCGGCCACAAGGCCAACCACAAGCCCAAACTTCTTCTCTTGCTAGTTGGTTCACCACTTCTACCTCACACAACAGGCCTGTTGTGAGCGTGCTGTGGACATGTTGAACGCTCCTGCTTCTCTTCCATATCCACACCATTTCCCTTTCTGGTTCAGATGAGCAGAAATACATGCAACAGATGAGTGAGGAAGAGAGGAAAGAGGAGAAAGGATGCATCTTTCTGGCTGACAAACATGCAATCCCTCTAAACGCTGTTCCTAGTAAACCCAACTGAATTTGAAGGACATGCTTCTATATTATTTTTTGTGAAAGCTTTTGAAAAACCAAAATTTCTAAGTCTACTCTACCAGAGGGTTACATTGTACACCTCCTTCCTGCAGACAAAAGGACACGGGCATACAGCGGAGCATGGTTTATGATAGCTGGAAACAGAAGATGGAGGCACTGCCACTTACCTCCATATCCCTGTCCCCCACGGGAGGAAACGGAGTTCAAGGGGATGCTTGTACAACCATTTCTCGTGGTATCTTGCCAATCTTCTGCCCCTGGGTCTATTATGATTAATGCTGATCCACCACCTGGAGTCTGTGTTGGCCGTTCATACTGTTTTTCATGGCGAGTAACCATAGTAAGCATGTGTAATTGATCTCCACCCACATTTTTGAAGAGTTCTGGGACTGCTGGAAAGATGAAGCGAAGTTAAACTGGGCCCCAGACCGCACCATGTAACCGAGTCCCCCGTGGATCCACTCTGTGCTGAAGGGCTTGTAGCAAAGGTTTCCTCTCCCTTATGGGTATATTAGGAGTAGCAGCAAGAAAGGAGTTACGGCAGGGTCACTTCTTAACAGGCCGCAGGTAAGAGAAGAGATTTTCTGCTCCTAAGCCACTCTGAATCCTGTTCAGCAGTAAGTTTCCAGAATCCTTCAGACACTACGACACAGCTCGCTGCCTCTAAAAGGACGACCTTCAAACAAGAATATCAAAGTTAGGGCAACAGGTTTCTGAAACATTTTAAACAGTTTCTTGCGAGTCATCATTAAAATAGCCATTCGTGGGTAAGAACAAAACCCTGAGTAAAGGTTGACCCTCAAATGCTTTTGAAAAAGGCATGTGCTGCGTTAAACAAAACCATTACAACACAAGCTGCAACCTGCTTCCAACATCCAGAGCCAGAGATCATATAAAACTATCAGATTAGATTTGTACTGTAAAGTTTCTACTAAAATAAAGTCACGCCTGATAACACTGATATACTGCACACTATACGTAGGTAAATCAATATTATCATTACCCCCCTGAGTGCAATACTCAAGCAAGGTTTGGTAATCAAAGCAGACTGCATTTAACAGAATATCAGAAATATTTATGACATCTATAAACAATTGCAAGCCTAAAAGCTAGAGCCGTGATGATTCAAAGTACAAAAGCAGGATTTTGACAGCACTCTGTGGAAAGAGAATTTTCTTTCTCGTTTTGGCACACCACCATCAGATCCCCTGCATGCAATCCAGGCCTACAATAAATATCCAGGCCACGTACAACACACGTATGCACCCCCAGGCACCCAAAGCTTCAGCTCTTGCGAACTACCATTGCTTGCTTGACTTCAGCACAACTGTCCACAGCATCTGAGGATCTGGCCCAAGGAACATATTCCATCAGAAACTGAAAAGCACCAGTTTTCAGGTAGCTTTTGACACATTGGTGGTGTTTTTTAAATCAACATCCTTTAGTTCTTGACAAGACTTCAGCATTTTTCTATAACAATCACCATTTAAGCTCATCTGCAAGGTGCTCAGGCCAATGCCAACACACGGTATTGACAGGCACTGGTGTTCGGGGCTTATAAATTATTACATTTCATTCACCAAACTAATGGCCTAGAAACTCAGTTGAGATTTTAAACTTCACCCCACAGAAGTGCAGATTATGAGCTGGGACTGAGACCGTGGCTGTGACTGAGAGAGGGCCTGGCTTTACAACAAGCCCCACTGATTCTCACACCTCCCTCCTCACCTAACTTTCCCAGATAGATGCCTTGTTTCCATGCTGACGCTGCTGTGAATGTGCTGAACAGGCTCTGGTTTAACAACAGAGTTTTCTTTTCTTTCTGTTCAGTTGCTATAGTGGGTAGGTCAGTAGGATCAGAAGTTTAGTGAAGTTTACAAAATAAAATCTGCTAATAATACAGTCTGGGTGGGTTTTATTTTACTCAACCGCTTCATAAGAAGGCTCATCTACTCATCTGTTCATTCTCAAGAAATGTAAACTCCTTAATTCAGTGCACATTTAATTGGGAAACCCATGGCCCTGTGATGTATCCAGAGCCCTACCACCCAGAGAAGCATTGCAATTTGATGACACATTAAACAGTGTCATTAGTGGCAGCAACTTCTAGGTATAAACACTGAAAATCTTTACAAGTGGTGGTCAATTGCTCGTTGAAGAAACTACTGTTAGAAAGTCCTCCCTTCAGCTGGTTGCTACCACCCCTCTGAAAGAGGTAGCTGCCCCCACCGCAGAGCTCCTCTTCATTCCTATTATGAAGGCTAGCAGGTTAATTTAACCCAGTGAAAGCTCTTTACTTTAAGCTGGCTGACACTGCCCTGAAGCAGATTCTCACTGTCTCTTTCCAAATGGCTCTGCATTATTAAAAAAAAAAAAGAAGAAAAGAAAAAATATGTTGGTAACCAGCAACAAAATGGAAAGAACATCTGAAACCAGTGTGCTGTTCTACAGTGCATGTCTACCACATCCTAAAACACAAAACATCATTCAAAGATGAAATCTGCAGGCAAAACCAATCTTTGCCTGCCAGTGTCTTTCCTTTGAAAGAGATTAAAGAAAAAGTAATTGCAGTGAAAAACTACTCCTCCTTTACCTAAACAAAATCTGGGGAAATTCTAGGAATACATGCCTTGGAGAAAATTAATACTTTCTGGAAATTATTAACAACTAGTCAACTTCTCTTATGGTAATGTTAGGATTTGAAGCTAAGGAAAAAGACAGTAAATTTCAGCAGATAGATCTGAATTACACTTCTCTAGTGCTCAGGCCTGAATAGTAACTTGATAGCAGAGTTTGGCCACAGCAAGTTTTATGCCTTGATTTTTGTTTCTTTCCTGTGAAACCCTGAAAGTGTTTTTTCTTTTTTAATTTCAGGCTGGTGTATGCTATTCAGATTTTATTTTTCTGTGTAACTCCCCAAAGTGCTGAGTGTTCTGTTCATACACACAAACTTAAAATTCAGTTTCCAAGGCTTTCTTCTGGAAAATGTCAATTTCCTCTAAAACACTCCTTTGCAATGGGGAAAAAAAATAATTTCTGAACTTCTTCTCTTTTCTCAGGATGGATCTCATTTCAAACTTGCAGTAATTTGTCGCCTTTTATTCCAAATCTTGGAATAGTAAGTCCAGCTGATTTTCCAATTAGCATCTTGAAATAAAGAGGAGGAGGCACTTCCATGGGGCCTGCATTGGTTCCCCCTGTAGCTGTTGATGAAAATCACCTCTTGATGAGAGCAGTGTTGGACTTTGGAGGAAAGGAGGCTTGAAAGAGTGGGAATAACCTGTAGAGAATAAAAACCTTTCCAAAGAATTTTTCTGTTCCACTCTGCCAGGTCCTTACCTTCAGCAAATCTCAAAACAAATGTAAATTGTGCCATTCAGTACTAGTATAATTGAGTCCTTCGCGTTCCCCTCATCCTTCTTTTAATATTAGTTCTATGGAAAATGAAACCACGTAACTTCTGTTCAACCTAAGCATGGAAACCAATACTGTGTTATGCAGACAAGCAAGGATCTCCCTGATTTCAAACGGGAGTCTGCAAAACCAAGCGAGACCAGTCCAACAGAGTCAGTCCCCAGACGAGGTTCCCCTTCGCAGACGTCCCTCAGCCGTGACCTGCCTCTTCCCTGCTGCTGCAGCCCTGGGTCTTTGCACACCAGAAAACAGCACTTATGCCAAATTGTGAAGTGGTTTTACGAGGTGGAGAGGCACCAGCTAGGGGCTAAAGAAAGGCCAATAAACTCCTCCAACTTGAAACAAAATCACAGATTTAAACCCAGGTCAACTGAGGTGAAGGGCAAGTGCATTAATCGCCTGTATTAACGAGGCTCTGTGTGCCTGCGGCAGCACTCAATTGGAAAAGACAGTACGTCTTGCTGTAAATAAGACAAATAAACAGCAGCTACAACAACAAATCTTCCCCCAATATCTTTTACTTCTCATTAAACGAATAATCTGATTTTTATTAAGTCCTCTTCAAAGTCCATAAGGGCCACCCTTTATAACTGCGCCTGTTTACACCGCGTATATACTCTCACACATACATTACAGTCTGACAAATGCCTGGAAAGGAACTTCAGCCAGTTTTGTTCTTAAGTGATAATCGAAGAAATCCTCCGTCACGTGTTGCGGTAGTGTGAGTTGGCCATACCAGGACGAAGAGTCATGCAGATGTTACCCAAATGCTTCCATTAACTTAATCTTCCTCAGAAGAGCCCTTCTGCTGCCAAGTACTTAATAGTGTCACTTGGGATTTAGATGCCATTTTTGTTCACTACTGAAGACTGGTCATGTGTAGGAATCTGCAGCCCTGATAATAGGGTTTACAGAACACCATGAAAATAGATTACTGGCTGCTGAAAACATTTAAAAAAGACAATGTTACCTTTTACGTGTCTTAAAGTGCTTTCTAGTGTGGAAGGCTTAATGGTTGTTTATTCCTGTATGTTTTCTAGAATGCCAGCTTAGAACAAAATAACGATCATCATAATAATTAGCTGAGATGCTGACAATATGATACAAGAGTCTAGAGCATTAAATGTTTTCCTCCACATTATTTAAAAAAAAAACAACTGTATTTTGTGATCAGAAAATGCATCAGACTTTTTCAATTGTCCTAGCATATGCTGTTATCTCAGTAATGAAACCAGTTTTACTTTTTTCCTTTTTTAATTCAGTTGTTACGTGGGAAAATGTAGTACTATAAAATAGCAGGAAATAGTATGAGTAAATTTAACTTGAAAAGTTTAGTATGTGTTTTAGAGAAAAGATTAACAAGTCCTATTTTTTTTTCAACTGTCTTTTTATCTCCTCCTTTTTCATCTTGCATTTCCTTCAGCCAAGCGATTCCAACAGTTCAGAAGGACAGATGTTCCATCTCATTCTATTCCCAGACAAGTCACTCTGTAAAATTACATTTCTTTTGAAACATTAGTACAACACTTTAAAGACCATCAGAAGTTTTAAAGGAGAATTACAAAGGAATAATCAGCCATGTGTTTGGATCTAGTTTCTATACTGGATTTTTTTTAGTTGCAGTACCACTCCTCAGCAAGATACAGTTTCAAATTTATTTTCCACCTTGTGGTTCTTCCTGGTTTGCATCTATATAAGTACCACAAGCCTCACTGCAATCCATGCGGAGTATATGTATTTGTGATATTCAAGGGTGATGTGTTCAGGGATGTGTTCAGTGAACCAAAGCATACCAATACACCTCACAAGGTGAAAAAAAAGATTTAAAATATACTACTATGCTGACTGGCTAATCAAAGCCTACTTAGTAAGGACATTCAGATCACCAGCTGCATGTCGTATCATCACTGTTAATCTGCTCATGCTGATACACTTCTACAACAAGGCCAGAGAGGTAGAAACCTTTGGTCTATGCTCTCAGGAACCACACACCTGCATTGGCTCTTCCTGAAGGGGTTAGTGATGGCAGAAGAATTAAATACAAAGTCTCGAGAAAAGCAAATTAAGATTTAAAAGCAGCCACTTAACAAAGTGAGCAACTCTCATGCGCAAATCACTCCATGTCTGTGCATCTCTATTACTGCTTTAGCTGGGATCACAAGGACCCTTTTGAGTCGAACCTCCCAATCATCCCCATTTACCGCACTTGAGCTCACATTGCAGGGTGGTCTCAGAGCTAAACCAGAAAGATGTGTTCCCAAGAGCCCTAATTTACTCACTTAGATTACTGACATTCAGTCCATGGGACTAGACTAGCATCAGCCTGAAGTACCCTCCTGAAATGTGCACAGCGTGGGCACCAGGTCCAGAGCATCAACGGTTCCTTTCTGCAGATATGTTGCTACCTGGCTGCACTGCTTGCTAATGTGGACACACAATCTGTATTGTGTCAGATGCACAGCACATTACTGAGGGTCTTAATTCCCAGGTTCTTCATCAGATACGAACATTGATGCTTTTAAAATGGAAATAACACCTTACATGCATCTTATATGGTTTAAGTCAGACCACAGAAGCTTTAGGAAAGTACAGAATTAGGCGAAGTATCTCAAATCTTTATAATAACTGATCAAATCAATTGACTATAACTGGTATGATCTATTAAATACATATTTGATTCTGGCATATAGAAATAAATTTCAAATTAGGCTCCTAAAATCCTATTCAATATGATGTCCTTCTAGCCCCATTATTTCTCAGCAAACACAGACTTAAGTTTACTAACACTGCCAGAGTGAATTTGTTGCTTAGAGCCCCAAACCTGCAAATATTTACACACAAACAAAAAACTCTTTGCACATGAGCATTTTTTGTAACCCCAGTGTTACCTACACATGGTAAACCTTAACGTATACACCATCATTTCAAGATCAAGACATGCAATCAAGATCAGGAACTTCACAAAGAAAGGCTCGTGCATCCTCTTATTCTGTTACCAAGATTCACTGTGTGAAATGGTGATAGGTGAGTTCAGGCCAAAATATTCAGCTCAGGCCAGTTCATGTAGCCTCAGAGAGACGCCCGGCCTTATCCACCCTCCCATATCGGACGCCGCTTGTTCAAGGCACAGTGAAGAATTTCACTCCTAGCTTTTGAACTTCAAAGGCACCACTAGAGATAGTAGCAAGGTACTTTAACTGTTAACTTGGGCTTTTTTTTTCTCTATTTATAGCTATTTTGGAGTTAATCACCTAAGATTCCTCTGCTGTCGATGGGAAGAAACAGGACCCTTCAGGGTATCAGCTTTATGTGATGTGAACCCCACTTTTACAGAAGGACACTTGACTATAAAACTAACCAGGTGCAACAATGGGAAAATTCCTGCCATCCTAATGTCACTACGAATTTTATTATTGCTTTCAACATGAACTAATGAAGTGAGGTTCCAGGGCAATTGTGGATAGCCTTTAGTTACTTAGCACTATTTACAGCAGCACTTCGTCTTCTCTCCTTTCTCTAGCAGGAACTACAAGGAAAAAAAGAAAGGATGCTCATGTTTGAGTGCAGAAATAGAAAATGGTTATTGGGTTAACCTCCCTGAAAAGCAAGATAGCACTCAGTGAAAAGTGTATTAGGTCAAATCCAATTATTTAGTAACTCCAAAGAGGTCAATGGAATTGCAGCACAGATGAATTTGGTCCAGCGTTGCAAATTAAGACAATTGAGCTAAATTCTGCCCCAGGTACGTGCACTGAAGTAAGACTACACATTTAGCAGACGGGAAAAAAATTAGCTTACACCACACAGGATCAAGTCATGCTTGCTCTGGCAGTGTAAATCTCTTACCAAATGCAGTGGACTTACTCCTCTAATTTGAAGAAGCAAGATTTGGATTTTTCTTTTTACAGTTACATATAAGAATGTGATCACATTAGGAAGATTTTCTGTCATCACTTTTCATTCAATTACAAAACAGAATACAGAGGGTAGGGGATATTATGAAATCACAGTATTGGACTGTATCCCACAACAAGGATTATATTAAATAAAAAGGGAAATACAAACTTGTTTCACGACTGTGGTGCTTCAGTTTTACTTAGATAATTCTAACAAAAGTAATCACTCATGCCTGATTTACAAATGTGCACATACTGAATATGGGATGGAAGATCTTAGTAGCCTTCCAGGGAAAATGTGGAAAATTTTACATGCTCCCTAATAAAAGCAAAACCTGCTTTTATTATTACATGACTAATCTTATTCATCTAATATTGGTACAATAATGGACTAAGATAACATGTAGTTCCAAAACACAGAAATAGCCCCTTTCTTCACTCATTTCAGCGTGTCAGACTACCCTCTCTACAAAACCTATTGCTCAGCTAGAAAGCAAACCTTCATCTAATATTGTCTTGCGCTAGTTACAGCTAATGCTTTACACTTAGAAATTGCAAAACTACTTCCTTTACTTTATCAATAAATGTAACAGAGCTTATGAACTTCCAAAATCCTGCAGGGATGCTTAGGACTTTGGAAATGCAAACTGGGATCCTCATAGCTATCCAGCTGCCCAGATCTTCTTGAATTCCACCAAACATGGTACTTACTGACTTTTGGGGATGTGGGCCCCAGTCTCCCCCACAATAATCCATCAATACTCACAGAAAGAGGATACCAATGTGCGTTTTTCACACACATGCAGGCTGAGCCCTGAATGAAAAAATGTGAGAAAATCTTATGGAAAAAACTTCCTGCGTAATGATAGCAATTTATCTTCAAGTATCATCTGCTTTTTAAATTTTCAGACACTAGGAGGAATAAAATATCACATAAATGTTACATTTTAAAAACGGAAAGACCTGGAAGTATCAGAAATAAATGGAGTTCTCAGGGGCAAATTCTGCACCCTTTTCAGTGGGAGTCAGCCTGAGGGAGTGGGAGTGGAGTCATGCTAATTGGTAACAAAGTCATTCCGTTCACTCCTAGACTGGTACTAATTTTATTATTACACTATACAGAAAAGTGTAATTATTTACAAATAATTTCACAAATAAATTGTCTGAATTTACACATGAATAATTCAGCCCCAAATTAAATTTTGCTCTGGATTTTTCAGTAGCATTTTTCAGTAGCATATAAAGGCCCAGATTTTAAAAAGAGGGACCGATGCAAACATTGCCTCTGTATGTTCTGTTGATCTTATGTGAGAATTGGTTTAACATTAACAATATACGCGGCACAAAAACTCATATGGGCTGAACATTGCAAGGCTGCCAATTTAATTTGAAATGACTTGACAGAAAATCTCTAGGCCACCAAATGCTATTATAAAGCACTGTATTCTCATTAAAGGTCTGAGCCCTTTTTTTCCTCCCCGAGGGCAGACTCCTCGTGAGGCTGTCCCTCTGGCATAACATGTGATAGAGCTAATCTGTCTTCACTTGGACAGCACTGCGGATATGCAAACCCAGGTGGCACTAATAGGTTTACAGTAATAACTATGGAATTGGATACAGTATGTTACACTGTGAGAAATTCCCACAGATCAATTTTTGTGGTGAAGGTTAACCAACAGCATAGAGCCGTAATATTCTTTTTTTCATGGGTCTGTTAACAATTTTATGGTTTTAAAAATAAAAGAAGAAAGACTCTCCCATATTTGGACAGAATATAAATATTTAACTTTTCAAACATATCTGCAATATATGTGCATAAAAAATGCTCTCTTGGAAAGACAACTTCTGTTGTCAGTTATTCCAGCATAAATCTGGAGGAATTCCATTGGCTTCAAAGAAAGATACCAATACAAATGCGAGCAGAATATGCCCTCAAAATGTATTTAACATAATATCGTGTCATACCGTTTTGTTCATACATTTTAGTGGCACTTTTGTAACTTTATTATTGGAAATTACAATGAGAATAAAATTAGCTGCATAATTATAATGAATGCACTATACAATTGAAAATACCCTTGTTGTAGTAAAGCATTATAGGCAGAGACACAAAATTGTGATCTGACCATTTGTGGTCATTAGAGATCCCATGGTACTCTTTGTAAGATTAGGAGTTTTAATCTCAGTGTGCTGGCCAAATTCCAGCATGGGTAATTACATTCTCTCTACCTAAATTCTCTGCATTTTACCCAAGGTAGTTGCATTTCCGTGGTGCATGAAGTGTTCTTTGCACATGGATTTTAAAATTCTGTAATACCCTTTAGCCTGAAAGGTGTTATGCACGATGTGATATCCTTGTTACAATTAAGTTGGAGTACATTCATTCCAGAAAATAGAAAAAGCCATCTGTCAATCAACTGCAACATTTAATGTACTGATTAAAAACATCTTTTCAGCTCAAGAGGCACTCCTGTATTGTGGTATGTTGCAGTCTTTGCAGTCATAAATTCCATACCCATGTTAGCTACCACAGATGGAACATATTGAGAAGTTAAACACACAGCACTGGTGACTGAAGAGGATGTATACAACCACACTGCAAATTCACCCAGCTTGTCAGCCCCCAAACAGCACTATTACCAGCTCAAGCCAAAGCATCTGTCTCACTTGAGACTAACAAAAAGATCTCCCCGAAGGAGTGTAATCATCTAGGAGAGGGAGTTCTGAAACCAAAAACAAAGCCAGACAAAAGAAATACATTTCTCAACACACAACCACCTGAGCACTTCAAAAGTAGGGTACCTGTCTACCTGCAGATAGGATGATGGGCGATTGCCTGCCCAAGCAATTTATTTCTCCCTCAGATGATTCAGGTAGAGCCTCCTACTTCAACACCTACTCATCCTCACTAGTAAGCAAAGACATATGGAAAGAGGGATGATGTACTATGCAGCACTGCAAGATGGTTTTCCAGCCCAGAATGCCACCTCATGTATGCCTTGTGCCTCTGATTTTGCCAGCCATTTTGGTTCATCTTTCACAAAAAGAAATGGACCGGAAGCAAAATAACACGGCATCACAAGACAAAGCAGTCGTGAAAAACACTTCCAAGCTTTTCTTTCACCTGCACCTCTGCCACATTTTTGACATAGTCAGCTTTTCCAGTAAGAGGCTTGATATTCCTCAAGCACAGAATGAAATCATTAAAGTAGATTTGAGTTTCATACACTTAATTCATCTACTAAGGAGTAAAAAACCTTTCAGGATTGTTCTAATCATTGATCCCATAAGTCATGGGCCAGGTCTGGAGATGCTCACTCTAGCAGAATGGCATCTTCATTCGGACCGAGACTGTTGCACTGAAACTAGTCATGTACAATTCAACACAAGTAATGTCTCAGAGTCAAGTCTGGTTTCACCAGACTTATATATATACATATATATATATATAAGTGGTTAACAGACAAATCACTTGTGTTGAGTGGCGCCATGTGCAATGATTGACACGAAGTGCAGTTGGAAGCAGGAAATCACTGATTTTCAGTTGATATTTAAGCAGGAAATAATTTACTATTGATTGTTATTAGCCAGACACTGTTGTACTGAATTAGTGCAAAATGATCTGATGCATAAAAACCCTACAATTAATCAAGGCAATATTAAGTGAATTTAACTGCATACTTTAAACAGTTCTCATCTGTTTAAGCCTTCCACATCAATCTACACAGACTACTTACACAAGATACAGTTTACTGCTAAGATTAATGTTGTCTTCTATATTTACAAAAAGTCTCATGTGTGGGCCCTCACATAAGAAAAAGACTTTATACAGCGGTTTCTGCTAAAAGGTTGTTTGACAACTGATACCAAGCAACTGCCACAGCCAACCCTTTTTCTCTCTAGAAAAAAGTGGAGGTATTTCAGACACAACATCTGATAATGATTTCAATAGCCTGTCTTTTTAATTTTGAATCTTCAGATTACCATACTATATCAGTATCATATTTGATTTGATGTGGAATCATATTGAACCTGTATATGGCTAACTTAGATCACAGCCAGTGTAGCATCCAAGTTCAAGACAATAGCAACCCCTTCAGATCATCCATAATCCAGAGCTTTCAGACCTGACTCCATAGACAGGCAGCGAAGAGAAGTTAAGTTAGGGTTGTAGAACTTAAACACTCCAAGACAGGATTCCCTTTTATGCTTTGCATTGTACAGACACATTAAGATTTGATCTAACTCTATACAACGTAGGCACCTCTGTGAGGTATCCAGTTGGAATACAGTCTCCCTTTGATCCATGTCTTGCCAATAAGGATGGAGAGACACCTCAAGACCACTCCAAGATCACTCAAGACCACTCAAGATCACTCCAAACACTTCAGATTTAAATCAAGTCTGAAGCTGCCAATCTCTTGATGAGGCAAGCTAAAACCAAGACAAAAATCTTCCAGGGCTCTTATCCTGAACACATTAAACAGATGAATGAACAGAATGATGAACAGAAATAAACTACTATGTCCGTTGAGTATGAAGAAATGAGACAGAGAAACAGTGACTTGTCCAAAACCCCAACAGACACCTAAGGAAACCCAGGAAGGGTTCTCAGTTCTATCAGGCTCTGGTTTGGTATTTTACTTTTAACATGCCTTCTTACTACATGTGCTTACAAAGATGCAGAATCCTCAATGAATGTCTCATCGATCAGGGCCTTCAATTTTAGCAACATCTTTGAGCAACAGAGGAAAAGAATTATTTTCCATCAAAAAATTTAAGCAAAAAATTTTCACTAGGAGATTTTTCCTACATTACTTCTGAGGAAAAGACCTGGCTGAACCTTCCAGCTTTAGAGAAAGGTCTGACTGAGTTTAAAGCCAACTAATAAATTAGTTAATTAACAAATTGGCAGCTCCTGAAATGGTTGCCACATTTTCAGTTACCCACATCCAAACCCAGCCTTTTATCTCAGTTCTTCCCCTTTCAGTGATATTTCACATCACCTGTTCCTACAATATCACAGCATCAACCTCTGGATTTCCTTTATCTCAAACAGTTCTCTTTTCTCAAAACAGATATCCAATCTCCTGTATTACACAGACTCTTGAAAGTACACCTCATGCAGTTTCACCAACTCATCTTCATCTCTCCATCTTTTCTCCATCCCCATACATCAGTAGTCATTTTACCCACTTATGCAACCCACATTTCCCAATACAAATCACAGTGCTAAAATCACTGCTCTGCTTTGTTCTGTACCCACTTATCTTCCTTTACTACTCCCTTCCCTCCCTCAATCGTATCTGTCAAACAGCAGAAGTTTCCCAACCTCTCC
Organism: Cariama cristata; assembly: GCF_000690535.1. Lineage (NCBI taxonomy): Eukaryota > Metazoa > Chordata > Aves > Cariamiformes > Cariamidae > Cariama > Cariama cristata. The sequence goes on along the minus strand of NW_009629292.1, from coordinate 12,287 downwards.
TCCCTCCTTCCAAGCTATCTCTAAAATGACCCACGTGACAACTCCTCTCATTCTCATGTTTCTGCCTCCCTCTTTTAGGCTTTGCTCTCTCTTTTGTTATTTACCAGGTTACTTTTCTCCTCATTTGTCATTCACTTGCAGTGCATTTCTCCCATAAAGCATCTTAATCATAATGCTATATAGAGATTTAAAAATCTCTGTTAATAAGAAATGTGAATATTCAACCTGTGTATTTCACACAGCTCAATACCTATTGTCTCACTCAACCAAGTCTATTGTAGGCTCCGTGGGGCAGTAGCATTTTCTCCTTGTATATCTGTATAGTACCAAGAACTCTCCTGGAGCTCAGCAAATAATAAAGCAGTTGTGTATCTTAAAGAAATGAGATAACGCAGTAATAATGACCATACACATATGCAGTAACTTTTCTCCAGATGGATCCCAAAGCACTCTATACCATTTGCCAATTAACGGTACAAAATGAAGTATTTACATAGGAATCATTTCACCCACGAACAATGGCATAACGCCAGCCATGCCTTAATTGCATGGAGTTACACAATACAAATTTAAGACAGGAAGTGAAGACTCACGTCACATTTCCAGGGAGAATTAAGGCTGGTGCATTATAATTACCAGAACTGGTTGTAAAACGCAAATAAATTCTCAATTAAAAAAATGGTACTTTTTGCCAGAATTTTGGAAACATCTGAACCATTTTTATCTGGTCAATGAAGAGAACAGTTGAACACATCTCAAACTCTGAACACTTTCAAAGATAGCTGCAATTAAAAAAAAAAAAAAAAAAAGGCAAAAATTGGTGTACTCCTGAATGGTTTTAATACTACTCAAAACTGGAAACTAGCCAGGTCCTGAGCCCTCTTCAACAATTGTCGTAGGATTTCACTTATCATAAACTGGGACTTCAGATGACAGGAAATACCATGTTGTGGAAATCTTAAAAAAGCAATTTAACTGTGCAATCACATATCCAGATTCAAATTATAACTTAAATGAATTAGCTTAATAAAAGCTGAATTAATTTCTGCTCATTTTTTTCTACACTTCAACAAATTCACGGGCAAGTTTACCACTAATATTTAAACCAAAGTTCCATAAGCAAAAGCAACATTCAGTTCTCAAAAGAGTTTTAACTGGGTGAAGTCCTGGCATCAGTCAAATCATTCAGAATGTTTTCACTAACTTTAACACAGTCAGAGTTTCACCCACAGTCCATGGGATGGAGGACTGAATAATGAAAAAAATACTTTGAATAAATTATTCACTGATTGCTCAAAATATATGAATAATTTATTTGGAGAAGAGTATTCAACCATACATAAAGCTCGTCAAAGAGGGGCAAATGTGTTTCTGAGTCATTTATTCAACAATTAATGGAAAAAAAACTATTCACAGATGTCATTCAAATTGCTCTAGACTATAGTAACTTGGTTTCCAGTTGACTCAGTATGTCTTTTAGAAAAGTGCCAGGTTTTCAGGCACACTAAGCTTTCTTTCATTATTTGAGATCCTCTTGTTTCTATTTTTCCCTTTACCCTAGCAAAATAACCTCTTTTTCCAGTACTACCACCACTGTTGCAGGCCTGACTTCCTTTGACGGCAAGCCCAGTACGCAACTGCGGTACAGGGCTTGAAATGATCTCTCCCTTTGCCAAGAAGCCTGAAGCAAAGAAAAACGAGCATATATACGTTTGAATTTCCAAATATATACTAGGTGAGGAGCAGAAAGGAAATCCACCCCAAAACAACAGCATGAGTCAGAGGAAACGCAGAAGAGGTGAGACAAGAGTAGGTAGCTGCGTTCCTCCAAAGCCCCTCTTCCACCCATGTCCATGCTCGGACCCACGCGCCTGGAGGGACCCGGGAGCACCAGCGCATAGCCGGAACGAATTTCCATTCTCAAGCCACAATATGATTCATTGCAACCACTGGCCAACTAGGTTGCTGTTGAAAAGAAATCCTGGCATTTGGAGTAATTATGCTTTCTTAACTATAGCCATGTTAAATGCAGGAAATTCATTTCGTTATCATTGTTTTTCCAATATGCATTTAAAATGTAGCATTGTGAACACTGGCTGGTGTTACTGCCTCAATGGGATTTTCTCAGAGCCTTGAGCACGACATAATGGAGTGCACTCATCTTTCACCAACTTGGCACTTTTTTTTTTTCAAATGCAACTTAAACAATAAAGGTCAGATTTAAAGACATACCCAGCAAGACAACAGCTCTGCTTTACTTTTTTTTAAGTTATTCACTAGTGTTTAACGAGGATTTCCAGGATACTGAAAACCATCGAGGTCAAACAGAAATTAACTGCTAAGTAGAATTGACCTGAAGGGAGAGGTGGAAGAAGGGTTGTATGGTGCTCTGATAAATATGGAATTGCTCCTCTTCATATGCAAGGTGTGCAGAAATTGGTGACTTACTTCTTGTGTTCTGAGTAAGAACAAAGGCAAAGTGGAAGAAGCAGAAAAGATCAGAGCACAAAGCTGTATAATAGCTATTCTAAAGCAAAAAAGCCTGTATTTTTCATTCAGCTCTCCTTTAAAATAATGGCACATAGAACTAGGTACAATATTGTCTTAATTTAGAATTTTATAATACAATCTGATTTGGCATCTAGAATATATAATCATCACCAGAATGTAATGCTATAATCCTTGTGACAACATCTATTCTACCTACTCTTTTTGCTGCTATTTTGGCTTGATTTTAAGAAATCATACCACACCAAGTATTACTTTCATTAATAAAGGTTAAGCATAGCTGAGTACTGCTTAGCAAAATCTTATTTACCTGAATAAGTAACTTCCTAGAAATGATGAATACACACAGTAATGTGCAGGCTTTCATTTCCAGATAATATACATCCATTAACACTCACTGTGCAATGGAAATTATCAGAGAGCTATGTGCCCTGTATGAACTGAATGAGATCTATTTAGCAGAGCATGATTTTAAAGGTAAGTACTTTTTGAATCCTTGGACTGTTTGTTGGCTTGTACCAGAGAAGTGAGATCTGGAGCTGGAAAGCAGATAAAAAGCAGGTGGTTTACAGTGCAAATCACTCTTTCAGTGGCATTTATCTGAGTCACACCTGAAGCCACACAGTGCCAAGGACAAGATACCGCTGGAGGTGCTGCCTTTCAGAGAAGATGTGCTGCCTTTCAGAGAAGATGTACAGCCTGGCATTAACCAACGTGAAACCAGCAGAAGGATGAGGTCACGGTTTGCAATTTGGGGAACCTGCTGATCACCGAACAGCCCTGGGGGTTAGCACAGGCTTGGTGGGATCTCCGATCATCTGACCTCACTGATCAGCAAGATGGGAGAAGGGAGGAGATGGAAGGTGTTTGTAAGGAAGATGAAAGAGTAGCTGAATCCTGACAAAAACAACCTTTCTGAGACCCCTGTGTCTCATGTCAGCAGTTAGCTTGCATTTTCACATTTAATTTGGACACTGTCGGACCAAAGTCTCCCAGGCACACCCTGTCACCACGCTGATTTCAACAGTGTTAAAGTGGGATACATTTGTCCTGTTGATTACCTTTTAAATTGCTATCATCTGCTCTTTATGCCTGTAGCATTAGGCTGAGACTTCTCAGCATTTATTTCAAGCAGCAGCCTTGCCACACATTAGAGCATTCATGCTACTGACCATTTAACCACCCAAACCCCTGAAAGAAAAGAAGCCTCTTTCTTTTTCCCTCCCCTCTCTAGCAGATCAATGCTCAGGTCCCATTCATTCTCTATGGAAATGACCCCTTTGTAAATATCCCGTTACCTAATATTTACCACACTGGTGCAGAGTCCGAAAGGTAAATTTGAAAAGAGGTGATTTCAGCCCTCATAAACTGCTAACCAAGAAATGCTTCGGGAACAGCAGGCACGTAGGATTCATTAACTGTAGCAGGGCTACAAAAGCCATTCACAACACTCTTGTTGACACTGCTTTACTTCTTTGGGACTCTGCTTGCTAATAAAACTGCAAAAGGATTAACCAAGGAGTTTCCGAGAAATCGCCACAAAATGTCTTAGCATTTATAACCCTACTCTTGCTGCCCTAACACAGTCAAATTCCTATTCAAATCACCAGCTATTTGGAGCACACAAAGTTTCTTCCTAAAAAAGAAGAAAGGGGCAGAAGGCAGAACAAGTTTCCAGCAACAAACTAACTGATAACAAGGCATGAATTAAAAACTTTCATAGAAAAATTACAAAGGAATAATGGAAAGTGGTATCCACATAAACAAAAGAAATCATCCCTCCCAGGTCACAAATTCCTGATGCTACCTTGCCCTTCTAAGCAGGGAGCAGGATGGCATAGATGCCAACTGGTAGGTAAGGTACCAAAATGCTTCCAGCATAGCAGTTTAGATATTGTGACAGCTGCTGCAGCCTTCTACATTCAAGCAGCAGAGTAAAACCAGCTCTACTAAAATATAGCATGTATTTGTCCTTCCATAGTGATGTTTCTAAACTACAGTTCTTCCAAAAGAAGGCAGATGGAGGGGTAATGGCTCTAACGAAGGTGCCTCACAAGAACTGAACAGAGAAGAACCTTCACAATAGGTGGACCCACCTGTCAACTGCAAGTGCCAGGGATGAGCCTTAGTCCCCAAGTTTCAGAGAGTTCCCCCTTTTCAGACTAGGGGTTATTCAGCACATCGCTGCAGTAATGCTAAGGCATTTTGTAAAAGTTGTCTGCACATGAAGAGTTTGCCTGAGTGAGGAGGCCAGGACTGGGCTCCTCTTTATATCCTCTGTTCCTGCTTCAAGCAAGCATTTTAGTGCATGATCCTTCTACGTTACACACCTCATTAAAAAAAAAAAAAAACTGTTTCATTTTGCTTTCATGAGCAATTTACATTTCATTTGTGATTTTTAAGCAGAAAGCCCTTGGCACCGATTTTACAGATGACACACTGAAAAGGTTGGGGTTTTTTTGTTGCCTTTTTTTTTTTTTTCTCTTAAAGAAAATAGGATTAGAGGTAGAGGCTTTTATATTTCACCGATTCTGAGACATATGTTCTGCTCTCCCACCAGTTATGAAGTGATTACTGGAGTGGCACAAACAGATTTTTTTTAACAAAGTGAAGGTGTGATTTTCTCAGGTTCTGTGAGAACATGCACACTTATTTTTACCAACCCAATCTGTTTTCCAGTAGTTTAATGTCCGCAGGGTTTACAAGGCTATCTTAGGTGTCGGATTCAACGCAGCTTGCAGGGTGCTACCTGACTATGGAAGTTTAAAGAAAAAGACACAGAGAAAGCAGAAATGATACAAGAACTCAAAGTAATTTGGAGACTGATTTAAATATACAAGAAGATTGACCCTTTTTGCCGCTTGCCCATATACGGTTCTCTACAGCCTGAAGGCCTTCATATCATAAATACTTGCTTCGTTTTAGAAATGTCACTGAAGATCTATCCCTAAATAATTTACATATACAGTCTGACTTTTAAAAGTATTATTTTTACTCCACAAAAAGGAATTTGGTCTTATAAACACTTACTGCCATAAACAACGATTCCCATGTGGGAAATGGGACTTGATTTCTTGCACCTTGCCTATTTAAGCTGGCCGTAAAAAGTTACCAAAGGAAGAAGTGAAGACATCTGATTTTACATCAGTTCGCACCCATTTTTCAGGTATATAAAAAATGAGGCAAGGAGATTTCCCTAC
>NW_009629292.1:0-6548 GCF_000690535.1 Cariama cristata | reverse complement strand
TTAGGGAAAGGGTTCACACCTGAATTTGACTGCTCACCAGATTCTCAGCCACACCAACACACCAACAGAAGACAATGCACTTCCAAGAGACTCTTAAAGCTAAATTTTGGTCTGTTACACTGGGACAAATTTAGAATAACCACTTCAAATGCAGTGAACTTACTCAGGACCAGAGGAAGTGAGAACAAAATTTGGCAAGGACTGTACAGGGAAGTAGTCAGTTAACATTTATAATCCTTGATGAAAATCTTCAGGTTGAGTGTCTGTACAAAGAATTTACACTGGTTCAAAAAAACATTTATCTGAAAACCCTTTCATGGATATATTTCAGATTGCCATGTATCATCTTAGCTCATAATTTAGCAACACAAGCTAAACTGTAGATTTCCAGCCTGGTTGAAATCTATACATTTGAACTTCTGCAAAGTTTTGAAGCAATTTTAAGTATAGTACTTCTGAAATAAGCTCCTTTTGTTAAATCACTGAAACTTTACAGGTAGACAAAAATCTTACATAGGACAATATGCCTTAAGTATATTTCTGCTCAACAGCTTTACTTTATCAGTGCTATTGAGACAAGGGGTTTGTAGCCTATTTTGTTAACACAGGATAGTTCAGCCCTCCTAATCAAGATTTTTCCCAAGAACAGTTTTCATCCTTACCTCTACGCTGAGGGATCGGACAGTGAGGTCAAAGTCATTAGTCCCTGACAAAACCCTTAGCAGGTCCCACTAAGCATGCTCAGTAGGATTTTTTGTTGTTGTTGCTTGTTATTTTGGATGAACAGTATCCCTTCCTTGCAAACTGGGATGTTCAGTGCAGCCACATACGAGTTAAACTGGTCACACTCACAGGAGCAACGAGGTCTTGTGTTCAGCAGCAGAGGTGGTGGAGACCCTTTGGTACAGGGGTACAGGCACTTCAGACCCCTTTGAAATGCAGCTTTCATGAAATCAGAAGTTTAAAGTTGAAAGGAAAATGAGACTGGGAAAAATTCTACACATCGAAACTCAGAGAACAGATAATCCTTTTGTAGCAAGTATCTAGAGATAGCCTTGGTCATTTCATCTATAGACCTTTTACAATGCCAAAGGCATTTCTGACTTCAAAGTTGTTCTTACAGCTTTGTTTTCCCCTGCTTGCCTGTTACAGTATTTCCTACTACTGAGACTCCTCAATCATAGAATCAGTGATATTTCACTTGAGTTTTTTCCACGTAAGCTCCCCATCCCCTCTTATCCCACTCCTTTCTTTCTTGTTGGCTTTACCAAATGTGTGTCAGACAAATCTATGAACAAATAAACATTTCCCTTTTAAAATTTACTATGTATACTGTACTATCCCATAACTATACGATGGTCATTTCAAATATCTTGCATGAATTATAACAAGTTATATTTATTTATTTTTTCTATCTGCTTATTACCATCATTAAAAACCCCCACACAATAGAAATTAAATTGCAATAATCTATGGCAATGCAAAATGTTAAGTATCTGCTTTAGATCCACAGAGGCAAAGAAATTAAAAGAGGCTTAAACTCTGAGCTAATGCTTCATCCCTAATTCATTCTCTTGTGCCCATATATTGAAGTCTCAGGACAATGAATCTGTGAAAGGACACATTAATGTGTTGTGGAACTGGTGTACAATAAATTGACAGGGAATTTAATGTAACTCTGATCAGAGACTGGGCCAGAGATTGCAGTGATGAGTAACATCAGGCAAAGAATTTACATTTTAATTCAAACTTTCCTTGAACTGTTGGCTTTAATTCATACTCCACATACCTTTGGGAAAGAAGGCTTCTGCTGAGGCATCCTATTCGAGGCAATGAATGTCTGACAGCATTTAGTACTTTGTGATTTAATTGCACTGGTATTCTTAAAAATAAGAGGTCATGTCACAAAGAAACACCAGGGTCTGAACTTCTTCTCTTAAAGACTACTAAAAATTATTAAGTCCCATTTACAACAGGACGAGCATACTAGTCCTAATATTGCACAGTATGTTTGTACTCACAAAGGGCTCACAAGATCTCATAATCCTATATCCTAATGAAGCAAAAATATCTTACATGGTATTAACATCAAATCAAACAGAAAATCATGCTCTGTGATAGATTTTTTTCAAGAAGAAAAGCTTGCTTTTCAAAGTTCTTTCTGCCCCAAGCTTGCTTTTTAGATTTGCTATGAAATGGAACAAAATTTTAAAGAGTGGAGATTCGGGAAAAAATACAGAAACGGTGTAATTTTTCCACTATAAATACCCATGCTGAAGTAACAAAGGAAAGTAGAAGGTGTACGCAAAATCACTGCAAATAAATTGCTACATGTGCTGTATCTTGTAGAACTGCTGAACAGTTTTTATTACATTTTTGTTCATTGGAGATTGCTATAGAGATCTCTGCATTGCAAGTAGCCACACCATTTCAGTGCTTTGCTGTTTCAGAAGAGCAGATTTTCTTGATTAATAACAAAAGGTTTTGTTGGGATCAGAGCTGTTTCCCACCATCTCTATGCAAACCCGGCAACACAAACTGTGTACATTAGCATTTCAAGGAGCCTCCTATTAATGATGGCAAGAAAAGCTCCTCTCGGTGGGTAAAATCCATTTTGTCGTCTCTTGTGACATCTGTTCTAACTTTTAAAGCCAGAAAGGAAACTAGATAATGCCAGAGAGTCTTTTGATTTACTGTATTGGCACTTGTGATGATGCTTCAGACTATAAAAGCATGTAACCCTAGTGGACATACATGACTGTGTAAATGTGAACATCTGCATATTCCCACAACATAGGGTGAATTGAAGAAGTAATTCCAAAGTTCTTTGTTAAACTTTTAACTAGCTTTTTTTCAAGGATTTGATAATTATGCTTTCAATTACATCTATATCATATAAAATTCAACATTTTAAATTGTATTTTTATGTAAATGTTTACTGCTACATATGTTTGTTGAATTAATTTCATTTCCCGAAAGCTTTTCTTTTTTTTTCTTTTTTTTTCTTTTTTTTTGTGAGTAAAGACATTTAAGCAAATAGAGTTGGAGAAACTGAAATATGGTTAAAAAAATAAAACCCCAAACAGTGCAGGATAAGAAAAAGTAAACTAAACCCTGCAGATTTCTTACCTCTTTACACCATCTGTGCAGTATTGCTCTTAGGCCTTTTACATTGGTCATCCTGGGAACAAAGCTGAAGGCAGATTCCAGCAGTTTTTCCATTCACTATTCATTCAGAGGTTCATCAGCTCCATATGGATCCAGCCAACTGCTGTGTTAAATCAGAGCCTTTTCCCAGAATTGACATGGTAATGAAGTCATGGTATTGCTCACAGAAAAGGCCTCCATAGGTATTTTCCTCTCTAACAAATCCAGCCTTTTCACCCCATTCACTCCCTAAAATTATCTCATAACGTTACAACATCTGTGAACTGGATTTTTGCCTTTTAATGTCTAGCATGTTTTATTACATGACTATGCATTACATACTGGTTAACAAGACTCCTACACAACCAAGGAAATAAAATAAACTTGCACTCTTCTCTTTCCAGCTCAGGTTGTTTCATCTCCTTTTCTTTTAATTTATATGTGCTATATTTATTTTCTCCAGTCAGAGCTGTCCAAAGTAGTGATGTACAAGATGAACTTCAATTTTTCTGATTTCTATCAGAAAGTGGTTTCAGAAATATTCCAGGACGAAAAATTGTTTAATCACAAGATGGTAAATCCATCAATACAAAAAATTGCTAAAGAGAGACTGTGTTAATGGCAACTGTGTTCTAACAGTTTCCTTCCGTTCATCAGATGTATGGATCTGAACTTTGCTTTAACAGCAATGGTTCAATATTTGTTAAAGAATAAATATGAGACAGTTTATTTCTGTAATACACCATCTGCAATGAATATGAGGATACTGCCTTGATACGACAACACGAGGTAGCTTTATTGGAAAACTACGTCTTTCTCAGAGTAGTAATGTACTTGAACACATACGACCTATAAAAACAGGTATCATTATAGATGCGTATGTCCAAGGTTAGCCATATACTGACTAAAGAGAAGAGAACAGCTAGTTACTTACAGTTAGTGTAGGTTTTCGAGATGCTTTGTCAATATGTATGTATTCCACTTCTGGTCTGCATGTATGCTAATTTTTTTTTTTGTATGAGTTAACACACAGTGTCCTGGTAGTCTCCAACATTTTGCATTGGAAAGAAGAAAGATATGGCACACACGATCCCCTCCTGCACCCTAGCATAACATCCGTCCAACTTAGTAACTCAGCGGGCAACAGTAAGGTTTACAACAGCTCAGGATCAGAGTTACAGTGGGTTTATGGGGCAAGTGACTAAAGACTCTTCTTAGAAAAACTGTCTGTGGTATCCCTCTCAAATCTCAAGTACTCTTCACTGGTCCTGGCATCTCAAGATAGATATAGTAGAGTTACTGCATGTACAGAGAAGGGCAACTGAAACAATCAAAGGGATAGAGCAGTTGCTCTAAGAAGGAACGAGTGACTGAAAAAGATTAGGACTCCAATTTGAAGAGGAGGTAGCTGAGAGAGGGAATGTAAGTAAGGTTTACAGAATCACAAAGGTGGTAGAAAAGCTGAAAGCAGCACTCTTCAACAACTTTTGCAGTACTAGAACTAGGGGTCACTTGGTGAAACCAGGAGATCAGTTTTAAAGAGGTAAAAGTACTTCTTTACACAGCACCTAGCGAACTTCTGGAACCTGCTGATGCAGAAAGCTGTGGAAGGAGACTGCGTGTGTAGGATCATAAAAAAAATGAGATAATGTGATGAACCAAGAGTCCATAAGCAGATACTGAAAGGGCTAAGGAGGGCTACACTCTAACATCCCTAATATAACCGCCCAGGTGCTAGAGAAGTCAAGAGGAATGGATTGCAGAAAGTGGCCAGGCTAGTATGGTCTCCCTAAATAACATCTCCTGTGTCTGCTTTTGGAGACAGAGCACCTGGGCAGCTGGACATTGGTCTGACCCAGTTAGTGCCATTCCCAAGTTCTTTTTTACATCCTGTGAATGTCACTCAGCCATCACTCAGATCTTAGAGCTCAGCATTCATTCTACTTAAATATTGACTGCAGGACTGCTCTGTCAAAACTGGGATCAAACATGGACCTCCTATTCAAAGTAAAGCCATCTAGAAGTAGATGGAGCATAAGACCAAGTCATGGAAAATCAGGAACAGCTTTGGAGCAGAAACTGAGATTTCTTACTCTCACCTAACGCAAATATTTCATAGTGTCTCCAGTAATAGAAGACACATCTTATTAGTGAGCGACAATTAATGGTTGTCTTATGGGGGAGCTCCAACTGGATATGAGACAACTTCCTGGGAGATGTGGGACCACATATAGTCACTGATACCTCAAGTAGATGCTGCATTATAACTAGGCAACAGCATCTGCGCTGGATTAGTTCCTGGGAAAAAGCACTCTTCTCTGTGCTTAGTGCAGTAAGGTGCACCGTCACAATTCTCAAGATGTATTTGTTACTCGTTTGGAAAAGGAGCAACAAAAAATACTAGTAGGACACATGTGCTTCTCATGGGTGAATTGACTCAGAAGTATCCATTATTAGTGGGACTAGCCAAACAAACATGTCTTTAATCCTGACATCTTGAAGTTTGTCATACTTAAGGATACAAAGGTCCAAGTCTGAGGATATTCCTTCTATACTTTTAATTCTGGAGGGCTAGACAGTTGTAGGGCACAGTGACAGCTCCACCAGCACAATTACTCAGAAACATTACCCTGGATGCATCCGAACCTGTCCTGGGATGCATGACAACAATCTCATTAAGAATAAAGAAGCACTTGATGAGCATGTACAATATCCTTAAAATACTTAGAGCAATTTGGGGAAAAAAAAAGATCTGTTTGTATAGAAATAGAAAGAAATGCAAGAAGAAATAACATCTGCAAAGAAACATTGCAAAGAAAAAACATATGGAATTTCTATAGTTGATTATGCAAACGAATACCCTTCCTGCAATGACTTTGTTTTACCTATCGATGAAAAACAGCTGCCAAGTGAGAGTCAGCCCACTCCATTTGTCCACACTTTAGCTTTCAAGTTAACTAAAGTTTCTACCACTTGACACAATGTTAACTGTTCAAGCAGGACGTACAGCACAAAGACCAATACCATGCTACCTATGGGCCTCTCTGGTCCCTCTCAATTCAGACAGGACCCCATCCTGTGAAGCGATACTGGGCCTTGATGCAACTGCTGCAGCAAAAATGTGGAAATGAGAGCAAAGCCCAGGCGAGTTTCAAGTCCTGGTTAGTAAGTCCTGCTGCGGCAGGCCGCTCTGGCAGCCTCGCACACCAAATGGATGGTTTCTACCAAGGTTTTCTGCATGGCCTCTGGCACCAGGCAGTTACGAAGAGGAAATGTGATCAGCATACTCAAGAAATCACACATGCTATCTCTGCAGTGCAGTATGTCTCCTCCTCTCCGGTCACCAGAGTTTCCAAGTTGGTTAAAACCGAGCTGTCCTGCATAGCAAAGAGATGAGAGTT
>NW_009629291.1:164783-189047 GCF_000690535.1 Cariama cristata | reverse complement strand
CCAGCCAGGGTCAGCCCACCACAACAAGGGTTGAACAGGGTCTCCTTTGCCTACACAATGTGGTCCAGTTTCTCTCATTGTAAAACCTCAACCCCCTCGCCAAATCAAATTTACACCAAATTAAACAGAATGCTGTACCTCTGTTGGAAACAGTAAGCATTACCCACTGGTGAAGGCAAGCAGATTCAGAGGACAAGAGCACAAGAAGGGGTTTATTTATAGAAGTTCAAGGCCTTTGACTCATGCAATTCCTGGATCAAAGACTTTCTGGGTACATGGGCAGGTGAATTACTATAGAGTATTGCGGCACTTCCCCATCTGTCAGGCAAGGATAGTATCGCCCCACTCTGCACTGGTATCGTGAAATTTGGGTATAATACTCATAAAGGCATCTGCAGTCCAGGCTAGGTAATTTATATTCAAATCAATTTTCAATGGTAGTACATCTTCTCATTTTAGCTCCATTGGAAAGTGAAAAAAATATTCAGGGAAATGTATGTCTCCTTAACAAATTAAAGTAGTAAATAGCTCCACCTGTTTCCTGAGCAAAAATTAGAAAATGCTCAATTGCCTAAATTGGAGCAGGCAACCACCGGTTTTGTTTGCCCTTCAATAACACACAGATACCTCTGTTGCTTTACAGAACAACTCCAGCTGCGAATGCCCTTTTCTCCTCATTCAGAGCCACACCACTGCCCCATGCTTTCTCTGAAAGCACTGACTCTGGTACTCCAGATGAAGTCTATTTGGTGGGAAGAGCATGGCTGTGTGCTCTCCCAGGCATCCCTGTATGAGAGGGATGGCTTTTCAATGAGCTGTGAACCACTCCACAGGACAGCTGAGGAGAGGATTGGTCTGGAGAGAAGGGATGAACTGTTTTTCTGTGCAACTCCCTTCTTAGTCCAAAATCAAAGGGAGTAGCCATCCATGGAGCATCCTGTTTCTAAAGAGCTTTTTTGAAATTACTCCTATTTTCCCCAGAAGTTTTGACATTCCCCATTCTGGACTCCTACTCACACCATAACTGGGGTTTATTGTCATGGAAAAAAAAGGGTCCTGCAGCATTAAAAAGTGAGCAAATACTGAACAGTTCATGCCTTGCAGCTGAGTGTGATCCAAGCTCCATCACAGTCAGAGCCAGGAATCCCACCAACATCAGTGGGGCAGGGACTTCACTCCTGGAGGCTTGTTTTATGTTTTGTATTGCTGTTAAAGAGCCTGGGAACCAGTGCATGATAAGGTCAAGCAAGCCTCACAGGGGCAATACAATGCTCTTCTCCCCTCTCAAATCTCTGGCACAGCCCAGACCACTGTGTGTGTCTGCATCTGAATTATTTAACTGCCCAGCTGGTTAAAAATAGCACACCAGCAACTCCCTTTCCAGCCTTTGACTGTTAAATGGGCCGTCAGAGCCCAGCCAAGTGCCAAGGTCACGGCCCGGGCTGCACATGTGGACAGGGCGAGCTGGATGCCAGAAGAAGAGAGAAGCATGTCGCCGCAAAACCTAGTTCCAGCACGATGATATCAGCCTGTGAAAGAAAAGCAAGGCAAACTCAGAACATTATGAAGCTGCCAAAGAAAACACTGTCTTCACAATGAACAAAAGTCTGATTAATTATTAATTGCCTGCCAGCTAATTAGCATTCCCTTGGGCAGCTGTCTACAGAATGCCTTATATTTCCAACCCACCCCGGGCCAACATCATCTATGCAAATGGATTTGGATCAGAGTTAGCAACTGATTTGTTGCCTGAAACAAGTTGTTCCCCTCCCATTTCCCCATCTCCTCCCGTCACCCCTCTTTTCTCCACCCAGGGACTTGAGCTCATTACAGCGTCAGCTAAGCAGAAAACATCCCTTGCTGATGAATCTCATTCCCGCAGTGCTTTTCCAAGGAAGCCGGACACCTCCCACCAGCCACCCCTGTGCACAGCCCTCAGCCTGCGTAATGGGAGGACGACCGCAGTGCCCCAGCCCTGACAAAAGCCTTGTTTGGCTGCTGCATGGCCAGAGAGGAGGGGAAGCAGCTCTGGGCAGCGAGGAGCTGATTAGCTGCAGAGGCAGGGACCAAATCTTGGCTTTAGAACTGAAGGCAGCATTTATGGAATTCAGCGTCAGCTAATGCTTGCGTTCAGCTCCTATTAACGTTAATGGGACTTACGCACATGCATCAAGGGCAAGCAGATCCCTTACGAGAGCAGAAGCATAAATTACAGCTACGTACAGGCAGAGCAAGACTTCAACTTGCTGTTTTACCATGCAAAGAAAGATGCACTTTCCATTTTAAGAACTTAGCAGCTTTTTTTTAAAAAAAAAATATGGAACAAGCCAATGCAGTTGGTGAAATACTGCAATAAAACATGAAAGTATCTCAGTTTACCATCACACTGCTCAGCAAAGGCTATATACAAACCTATGCAAACTAGGATACTAGTTTAGCATTACTGGTATCTCCAAGAGGAACCTCTCTGGGGCTTAAGTAGGTATCATGCTGTCCCTGCAGTACAGGACAAATCCCAAAGAGGGTTTGCCATTTTCCCCACTGAGAACTTCACCCAGCCTCTGTATTTTACACCTGACACCTGAGTGTACCTGTCATATGCATTAGGTGAAAGCTTGAGAGCTTAAAAGGAAAGCAGGCAAAGTTTATAAGGAAAGGTGGTGAAGGAAACAAGGATCAACTACAGAGTGGTCTCAGGTGTTGAGTCTGAACATTAGACACCAGGTGCACCAGAGAAAGTGAGCTGACCTGGCATCCAGCAGTGGTAATGGATATCTCTCCAACAACGTCACCAGAGCTCAGACTGACAGTCCAGCTCCAGAGATTTGAGGAAAGATCACTTCCCTTGCAGACAAGGCCAGGTGATGAAAGCTGCTACGGTCATCAGAGAAGCCCTCATTAAGAGGAGCACAGGATCATCTGGCCGGAGAGCAGTTTCCTGGTCATTTTTTAGAACAAGGAGTCCTGCATCTAAGACTATGTGTTGTGGCCTCTACTGCAATATAAACATCATAAATGGACTGTTTTCCTACCCCAAAGCCAGAAGATAAGTGCTGATGCAGCAAGACAGTTGAGATAAGAACAGTTCTTTGGTTTTAGGCAAGGAACTTGATCTGCCAAGTGAAAAATAAAACTGCTCCAATTACCAAAGACAAATTCTTATTCTCATCCTACAGGTTTACCGTGCCTACTGCCTAGCTCTAACACTCCACCACACCAAGAAGGCAGCACATTAGTCAAAGTACGAGACTGTTAAGTTACATCTCTATAGATGTGCGATATAACCCCTTGAATATATAGGCACTGCAGAGGAGGAGAACATGGTTTTGCAGTACTGCTGTTAACAGTTCTGCAAAGAACCTGCAGCCACGGTGCACAGGCAGATATTTTATTAGACTACATTTTCCTCGTGTACATGAGTCATATAAAGTACATAAACTCATGAAGTCCGACTAAGACTAGCATAAATCAGGGATAACACCACTGAAGCCAATAGAGTTGCACTGGGGTGAAAGTGGCATAAATCAGAGGCTGATCAGGTACACATTTTCTTTAAGGTAGACAGACCATTAAGTGCCTTACATAGACTCCTTATCACATTACAGTTCTGTAAGGTAAATAACAGTCACCATGCACTATATATAATGAATTGCAGCCTGCAACATACAGCAAATGGCCATTTTTCTCAGAGAATCTCTCAGCTCAGAGCTCTGGGACCAAAAATAATGGGCAATATTCTCCAGCATTCATGTGTGACATTCCCATTAGTATTAACAGGAGGTATGTGCCCAAAGTCAGGATGTATTCATCAGCAATCTGAATTGGATATTACTGAGGCTCCCAATGAACGTTCTGGTTTTATCCCCGGCAATGATCCTCCTAGGGAGCAGCCACAGCTCTTTGCTCACCTGTGCACAGCACTTGCACAGGAAAATATTTACTCAGTGGCAGGTAGAGCTGGAATCAGGGGAAGCAGGGCAGTCTTGTATGGCTTACCTCTGAGCATCAGGCAGCCTTACTCAGCTTCACAGTGATGGCCCAGCTTAGACCAAGGCTCGCTGGTGCATGCACTGAGCACCCATTATGGGAGACAGCATCAGGACTCAAAGGCTGGATGGTAGCTGAAGCCTGAAGAAGGTAAGAGACCACAAAGTCACAGGGCAGAGCAGCCATAGAGCTCGTGAAGCCAAGTCTCTGACCTTATAGTCAAATATTGTTATACGCTACCACGTTCCTGCATTTACCCTAAGAGGCTGTAATGCCTCTCACTTTCACATAAAGTTGAATCTATTGATGTCAGAGAAGTTTGCACCAAGCTTACGTTGGAGAAGGTGAAAAAGGAAATCTGGTCTCCAAAGCGCAACAGAAGTAATCAGTAAAAGAATATAATTTAGTAAACTTACTGATTAATTTTACAACATAAATACCCAGCCTGACTGTTTTCATCCCAATAAAGCCTGATTTCTGCCTATATATACGTATGTATTTTACCATTGTCTGCTTAATTTTTGAATTACACTTCAAGACAGCTCAAATACAGAGCTAAAGCAGGTTCAACAGGCAACGAAACTGTAGCTAAAACAGACAAAGCGTGCGTGTGTACACAGCTTTGTTAACAAGAACAAATTGCTTCCTGCCCTGAATTGCATCTAAGAAGAGGCATAAGCTGGTTGAAAACCAAATATACGCCACAGCGTATGTGCTTGCTCAGTAGGTCATTAGAACATAGAGCTTGGGGAGAGTGATGTGACAGGAGAAAATAAATACAAAAATAAGATGCAGTGGAATCTGCACAAGAGAAAAGTGAAAGACACAGAGGTCTAGGGAGCACAGCTGCTTGAAATAACTCTTTAGAAAAGAAACAGTGCAGCTGCAAGCCTTATCCTAAACCCCTGCCTCTGAAAGTATGAACCTTGGCAATGTTATTCCTGCCCTACCCAAGCATAAGGATCTGACACTATAGGGTACCTTCTGGAGAGCCAAAGGTGAGACTGACCATCCAGCCTAAAGGATTAGGTCTTAAGATTTTGGAGGTGTTGGCATTGCGATTTAAAAAAAAGCTGGTTTTAGCAAAGGCTTTCTTCACTGCAGTAATACAGACTACTATCAGCTCTAAACATAAGGGTTTAATCCCAGAGTTACTGGTCTGTAGATGAAGTGTCCAAGAACACTGCCCATACCTTTGACGAGCTGTAATTAGTATAATAGAACAACGTAAATAGGACTCTAACTTAAAGATGACTGACAGTGATACAATAGAGGGGTCAGGGAGAAGCTAATCCAGAAATTCAGCGTGCACCCCCTTAAGCAAGGAATTTGAGTGCAACTAAAAATAGAAGGTGAGACTATCTGACAGCTAAATTGCCAATGGTAGCTTAGCATGGATTCGGTTACATTGCTCAGCGACCCTCAGTGAATTAAATAGATTGAAATGCTAATGATAGAGTGAATTCCCAGTACAGAGGTAGAATAAAGTAGTCAGATTACGTTTCAGACAAGGTGAATTCAATGGCAGTGGAGAGATCAGAGTTTGTTTAGATCAAGGTACAAAGGTAATTTGTCTAGATCAGGGTAGAGAGATGCTTCTTTAAAGCTTAGGGGCTCACCCATGTTAAGTAACATGCTGAAAACAGCGTACACCTGACAAGCTATTTCAGTGACTGTTATTTTATGTGATTTCTATCAACACTGGAACATTTTTCACTGGTCTTAATAAACTCTTAATGGCATTGTCATTTATCTCCCAATTAGTTAAATGCTACTCTGATGACAGATGTGTGACAGTTCACCTGGGCTGTCATTCGGGCTGTACTTATTTCTTCTCATCGGGTATTCTAACCAGCGTACAGCCCCGGTGAAACCATAACTGTGGCATTTATTCTCTTTGGTGTTTACAGGCTCACGTATACTACGGCATCGCAGGTTCAAGAGCATGCAGAAGTTCATGCTCTCTGCTCCTCTGAAAGGTCAGGAGACAATATTGCCACAGAAAGGAGACAGGCGTCATCGAGTGTCTTACCTGCCATTGCACACACAGAGACCAGGACACCTGTTTAACAAAATTTAAACCCTAGGCTAATGATAATGCAAAGCAATACCCACAAAGCACACACAAAAAATAAGAACTGAGCCTGAAACTCCATCCAGGGTTCGCCCATTTAAAACAACCCTGGAAGCTCTGCAGAGTGGGTATATTACTACATAAATTCCAAGATCAATTTAGCCTTAAACAACTGATCCATCCCTTCTCATCCAAGGTCACACAGCAAGTCAATGCCATTAGATTAAAAAAAACCTTGAAATAAGATGCACTATCCTAGCAGTAAGGGCAATTAAAGAGCTTACTTGACAAGATAGGGAGCTCACCATCACTTGGAGATTTAAAAATGAGATTAGGCATCTTTCTAAAGGATGCGTTTCAATTCACTACCCTTGTAATTCAGGATAGTTATTCTCGTAAGAAAGTGACATTGCAACTTGTCATTCGACTATCAATCAGTGGTGTCATAATACTTCAGTGTCAGTTGTCTGTTTCCATTACAATAAATAAATAAGAATTATGTATTCTAGTGAAGAAAAAGCTATGTAAGCCTATGTAAGGTCGAGGGAGGCATAACATGTCATGCCCATGGGAGTTTCTTTTGCTGTAGTGCTTATGAAGCTGTAAGCAGGAGATCTGAGCTCTCTGACACCTGTGCTTTTGGTCTAAGCACCAGACCTTACCATCTGGTCATTGGGTTAATTACTATATAGGAAAAAGTACAAGAAAATAAGATATTCCAGAGCAATAATTTGATTTAGGTTGCTTTGTTCCAGTGCTGAGATACAAACAGGACCAGTTTTGAGACATCAGTCCCTCAGCCAGACATGCTGCATTTTGAGCAGTCAGCTTCTCAGACACCACGTATGGGATGGGACTCACTTCTGCCTTCCTCTTCACTGAGGTCAGTTCTTGGTTTCTCAGTATTACTGCAGGAAAAAGACTATGTGGCCAATATTTAGGAACTGCATGAGACAGCTTTGATGACTGCCCATGAACCATCATCCTCAGCATCAATGGCTAACAAGAGTCTGGGACCAATTCTCCCCTGTTATACCAGTGAAAATCTGAGTACCTACAGTCCCTCAATCACAGAGAGACTGACAGCAGAGTCTCGCCCCTTGTGCTTCCAGGCCTAAATGAGATTCAGCAAGTGGAAATAATTCTTGAGAAGCAGAGCCCTGATGTGCACTCTCCATTCATAGTAACAGTTGACTTCATGCCAAGTGACTCATTACCAGGAGTGGAGGGAATGCAATTCAACCAGAAAAGTACATGTAATTTGCATAGGTTACTTTCCCACTTGGTTTCCATGCTGTGGAGTAACAGGGACTGCCTTCAAGACAAAAAAAAAAAAAAATAGTCCCATGAGTAATTCTTTGCTTAAGTATTAAGACATAATAGATTGAAGAGATGTTTGGCTATGGCAATCTATAAAATAAAAAAAAGAATATTGTAAAGCAGGAAGCCTTCTATTCCAGTTATTTTTAGCATTTGGAGGATGCTTCAAACACCACTTGTATGGAATAAATGTTTCTTTGCAGCCCATGGAAGGAAGAAAGAGGGGGTAGACTCAGGCATGAGTTGGTTGGATTTCAAGATTTGCTTTCCTTCCCTGGCTGGGTGCGGCTTGTGTTTTTGTTCAGTGGTGACACCACCATCGTCAGCCTCTGTGGCAAGACACGCCACTGCAAAGCTGGGCACTCACTTCTGAAAAGGACTCGCTCTTTGCTCTGGACACTGCAGCATTTCACAAAATCAAACTCAAAGACAGCTTTCAGCCTTCATGTATCAGACCATTAACCTAAAATGAGGATATAATTTCACTTATAACTCTGCACTGAAATGCAGTAGCTGCAGTGAGTAGTTGATCATTTCTTTCGCCGAAGCACTTGCTGGCAGAATCATGATAGGAATAAGCAACTGGTTCCAGTAAAGTCACAAGGGCAAACCCAAACTGCTTGCTTTGTGCATAAATGGTTTAATGTGACAGGGCATGGGGGAAGCAGAAGGTCTGTCAGGAAAAATATACAGGAAAGAAAATATTACTTTAGAATAACTCATCCCAAGTAAATTGAGCTTTCTGAAGAAGCAGCACGCGAACTACTGGGTTTCAAGAGTTTCATCTTGGCTCCAGGCAATGTATGATGCTTCACTTGACAAACAAGCCATGCTCAAGAAAACCAACTTTGCTAGATGAAGAGAGCAAGGAGGGATCGGGGAGAACTGAAGTGACACATGGCTCACCAGATACCAGGCTTATTGTACTGTAAGAGAGCAGTCAGGCTTTGGATGAGGCAGATAAGCATATAGACTTGAAAACCACAAAACCTTTCCCCACACTTTGAATCAACTGCAAAGTCAATAACGCTATAATTTAAGAAGTGTACAGAAGCAAAGTTACACCTCCTTACAGCAGCACAAAGCAGATACACAAATCAGCATCCAACTACAAACCTGTGGCTTTACTCAGCTTTCTGTCCAGAGGCTTGTATCTCATGAAGCCTCCTCCCTTTGCCTTGCATTTCTTCTCCTTCTGACCCAGTGGCTCAGCAGTGGTTACCTACCTAAACAGGTGCTGCTGGAAGAGAAGGTTCACTTCCACTTTTCTGAAGGATAGGATATGTCACTGCAGGGGTGGGTAAAATTACTTTCTACAAGGCACTCCCTTAATCTTCCAAGTCATTTTTCTTGAATTGCATATAAGAAACCAACTGGAAAATAAAGAGAAGAGAGGTAATAGAAGGGCACTGCAAAAA
Source organism: Cariama cristata (assembly GCF_000690535.1). Lineage (NCBI taxonomy): Eukaryota > Metazoa > Chordata > Aves > Cariamiformes > Cariamidae > Cariama > Cariama cristata. The sequence continues at coordinate 180,248 of NW_009629291.1, read as the reverse complement.
TAAATAGAATTCAGCAATAACAGAGCAAAAATTAAATCCCTGTGAAGCGTGTGAAAATCAGCTTCACATTTTGATCTGGTTCAAAGTACAGATACACCACATTCCCAGGAAAAGCGGGACTCAGGAGAGGGTAGCAAATACGAAAGTCTTCTCCCAGCACAGGAGTATTCCCAGTTCCCACAGCACAAAGAGTCTTAGAGATCTTCTTATTACCCTTCCCATTCTCACCACGTAGTTCAAACTCCTTTGCTTTCCCACAGCCCTTTGGCTGTGCTCCCAGCCACACTGGATGCATTTGCTTGTAAACAAGGCCCTATGAGTCCACTCTTAGCAAGAAACATCACCCAGGACCTGGGCACAGAACTAGGACACAGAAGGAGCTCTGGCTGCTTGAGAACTTCCTTTTAAATGGAAAAGTGATGCCTATTCTGGGAGACCTTGCAGCAGGAGAGACCACACAGGTGACAAGACCATTGCTTCCAGCTGACAAGTGAAAGGGTGTGGGCTCTCCTTAGGAGTTGGCAGAGGCTCAACTGCTATTTGGGGATCTGCTTCATTCTTGCTGCAGGCAAATTTCAGCAGACCTGCTTCCAGAGTGTGTTTAATAGCATGCACTAAAACATCAGATGATCCACATCAGACAAAATAAACTGGTGGACTTGGGTTATTTTAATGTCAAATAAACTAACCTGCAACTAATTCCTGGTATAGGTAACCTCTGCTGCAACCACCTCTCCAGGATTTTGGGGCCAGCAGGTCCATCCCTAGCAATCTCCTCCCGTGTCTTGACCTCCTTCAGCTTGTTCCACCTCACACCCCAGTGAGATGGCCGACGCTCAGCGTCCACGTGGATGTTCTTGCCTTGGGAGTCCTTTTGTGGAAGGGGGATGAATTAGCTCTGTCCCATCTGTGTTGCAGAAGGGCCCTACGAGGCACTGTTAAACAGGCACACGGCATTTCTCACACTACCAGCTCCTTGGCTTTCCCTAAGGAAGAGGTTTGCTAGCTAATTTTTTTTTTGTCCCTTTCAGAAGAGGGGAGGGAGGAGGGGCAACCAGCAACAAGCCCTTGTAAGCACTGATATGGCCCTAAGGGCTTCTCCACATTAAAGCTGATACAGCAGTGTAACTCCTACAGGCTGCTATTGTGGTTTGTGTTTGCACTCCCTACTCTTTAATTACAACTGTTGCTGACAGCTGTTTACAAGACCAATTGCAGCTCTGTCTTGGAAATCAATTCAAATGTCAACAGTTACAGTGAATGGGCTTAAAGCAAAGGGGTAAAGACCATAAACTTGACATCAGAAAGTGTAAATCTCCAAAAAAGGAAGAGTTGGACTTCTCAAGGCATTTGACAGGGAAGGCCTTCTCAAAGTATGACCAGAGAAGACATCGGGGGACATCAGCCTCTGGTCACCAAAGGGGTGCATACACAGTGGGGTGTGTGCACCCAGTGGGTCAGTAGCTGTTTTCTTCTGCAATAATGACATGAACACGTATCATTAATAGTAATCTGCTTCATAAATAGGATTAAACCCTCCAAAACATGAAAACTTTAGCTTCTCAGCACTTCCTAGGGTCTTCTGTTAAGTGGGCCATGGTTACAAGTGGCAGGAGCTGGAGATCTCATCTCTAACCGAGAGCTCATCTCTAACCGAAACCTCCTTGGGCAGAGCTCCATGAGGAAATGGGAGTAAAAATATACTAAGTGAGAGTTTACAAATGGGGAACTGAGGCACAGGAAGATTAATAATAATGATACTTACCATTTCTTGATTACTTTAAATGGTCCACACCCTTTACAGACGTTGACCCTCACAATACCCTGGGGAGAGATGACTGGCTATTATTATCCTGTTTTTCACAGATGGGGACAAAGAGGCTGAAATGTAGCATTCCCCAGGCCAAATAGTTGACAACTGGTGAACATAATTCCGTGCTTCAAGTCCAGCTCAAACGCTCCACATCCCTCATGAAAGAAAATATCGTAGCAATTCTCCTTCTGACCAATCTTTTCTTATTGTTCCTCATAGCTGCAGACATGCAGAGCATCCTTAGCCCCTTTGTGGAAATGGTTGGTTCAAGGCCAAGCCTGAGGTGGCTTCACCCGGCGAGGACAGACGACTGCTTTTCCTTGGACAGCCCTCTCCCCCAGCCCTGCTTGCCACCAGCACTCCAAGTGTGCATCCTTGCTGGGCTCGCTCCTCATACACATCTCACCACACCACTGGTTTTATTGCTCCAATGCTTCCCATAACAATCTCCCCTTTTCCCCTGCTTTTCCAGCTGAAAGAGGACCACACAGGGCTGGGAATGGGGCTGAGCAATGATTTCTAGGAGGATAAATAGAAAGAAGGGAAACAGCTACACGGCAATGTTGACATAAGTCTGGGTGGAAATTAAACGGTTTCTCACCAGCAGAGTGAGCTTCTGGAACAGACCTGGGAGAGCAGTCGTGGGGGGTAAAATTCAAGGACAAGGAAAACCTCAGCCGGCCTATGTAGTTTTAAGATGGAGTTTGATAAATGTACAGGGGTGGCTGCCTGGGTCGCATGGGGTCAGACCTGCTGATGAAGGAGGTCTCTCCAGCCTGGTGCTCCCTCCAACTTCCTTCAGAGCGCTGGGCTGTTCAGCTCACATCTGCCAAGGTTTGTTTCTCTAAAACCTTGGCTGCCAAACAAAGAAAGCTGGGACACCAAAATGGTAATCAAGAAAATTGCATTGCAACACTCAGCTCCAGCTCAGTTCCTGGCACTTTGGGAATTTGCCTCTTTATTTCCTGAAGGAGTACTCCTTTCCCTCCTGTGGCCAGGGCTACACTAGGGCAGTCTCACCTTAACAAGGCCATGGGATGCTTTGCTGTCGTGCTGGGATGCTTTGCCGTAGCGCTGGCAGTCCCTCGCTCCAGTGGCACTCAGCCTGCCTCCCTCTGTCACACCCAACTGCTCCAATTCATTTGGCTCTGCTACTGGAATAAATTAATAGCCAGGATATCTTGTGGTCAGCATGCTCTGCGGACACGGATCATAGCCTCATTTTGTCAGGCTCGAAAAGAAGGTTGTAATGACAGCAATGGGAGTTGGTGCAATCAAGTAAACCGTTGGGAACTTAAGTTCAAGAAGGGAGACCCCCCGTTCCCCTCCTTGCTTCCCCAGGGTGCAGACTCTCCTTGTTCCCCCCAAAATCGGCGATGCAGTAGGCACACTTCTAGCCAGAGGGGATGAAAGGGATGGGTCAGAGGCCAGGTCCTCCCCCCTGACCCCTGGGGTGTCCGAGGCAGCTAAAACCCATCCATCAAATGTAAGTGCTTGGTTATCGCAGAGGGAGTGCTTGGGGCTTTGTCTCCATGGGAAGATTGCATTGGTATCGTTCAGGGTATGAACACAAATTGCTGTGATCCCTTGGGGCCCTTCTTCACTAGAAAAATGTGAGTCCTTAATGCCCATTAATTAACTCAAAGTAGGCTTTGCGGGAAATGTGTAGTTTTCACATGAATCAGTAGGTTATATTAAAGACCAGCTCTGCATATTTTATTTGCTGTATGATTCAGCAAAATTCAAGCATGCACTTGAGTTTAAAATGTGCTTAGAGCTCAGTGAAGTCAATGGAAGGCTGCTAAAATGCTTCAGTGAATTGAAACTTATTTAGACTGTGTGTGATTTAGGGACTGGCATCAACAATCAAAAATTTCCAACACTTTACCTCATACTGTAGTACCTGAACATGTCCTCCTGTCCTTTCGGCTGGAAAACTACTGGCAATGTAAGAATAAATAAGACTCAAGTCTATGGAAGATTCACGTTTGGGTTGCTTAAAACTCAGTAGAGCTTTATGGTCATGGTATAGAGACGTGTGGGGTTTTTTTCTGCAGGTGTAAGTCGACCCTCTGCAATAAGGACTGATACCCTGGTTTTCTGCTTTCCTGAAAGCTGTTGCACTAGCAGACTGAACTGCTTTGTGCCAAGAGGCTACAAGGCACTGCCCAGATATGTTTGAGAGCTTGTAAAACTGCTGTGTGTGTTTGGAAAGCACTAGCAGTCTTGGAATGACAAGTTATTGCTATAAAGTTGAGAAGAGCATCTCCTGATCATCTGTGCTTTTCTGCCTGGATAGTAGCAGGCATACAGCATGAACCACAAGTAGGCATTTCCCGTAGCTCTTTTCTCCTGCCATAAGAAGACAATATAGGAGGGTCCCAGGAGCAGTATAAACATCATCCATCAAACTGGGGCTGCCTTGCAGCTGGGGCAGCAGATGCAATGCCCGGGCTGTTCCTCATTCTCTCCTGCCCCACTTAGCCTTTGAAAGGGCTCCCCTTCCTCCATGCATGCAGTATTGGCCACCAATGCCTAATGATTGCTCTTTAACCTTAAAATATGACAGCACTGTGCTGCACTTACGTGATCCTGTAATCATATCTTCCTACAGATGCCTTTTTCATGCAGCTTAAATATTTTACAAATACATGTCTAAGTACAAATCTACCGCATTAATTCTTGTATAGAGGGTACTTATTTTCAGCTAGGTGGCTGGGATTCCTATAAGTATAATTTACCATGCAGTATGACAGAGCTGGGCTAGAATGCACAGCTTTTACTAGCTAAAATACAATAAAATATGCTGCACCGTGTTTCACAGATGAATCACTTCTAAAGCATGCCTTTAAGTATTGTCTGTCACCGCAGTTCCTTATTGTAATACTTTGTGAGAGCTAAAGAAAAAGAGAGAAATTGCCCTTTAAATCTCCACAAAGTCTACCATCCAGAAGAAATTAGGGACATTTGTTCTTGGAGTCAGATGGGTTATGTAAGAGAAAGCTATACACAACAGGTTTTACTGGGGTGGAGGTGAGGGGAATGTGTTTTCACTTATTTGTTTATATTATGTTTCATTTAAAGAATGTTCAAGGACCAGCTCATGAACAAAACAACACCCAAACTCTGTAAAGAGCAGCTGTAGTCCAAAGGGTGCAAACAATCATTTCATCTCAGCACAAGCTGCCAGGCCACCAGGGCGGAGACCACAGTGGAGCAGAACTTCCCAATACCTGCTTTGAATTAGCTCCCAAGAGGGGATTCAGCAGCATGTGGACAAAACGGAGGAGTAGGTCAGGCAAAGCAGCAGCAGATAGTAAGGTGTCCCCATATTTAGTAGGTGCCAAATGCTCTATGCAGTCCTTGCTTCAAAGGAGGACAGTACTGGAAAGAACTACCTAGAGCACAATCCACGGCAGTCACAGCCAACCTGAGGAGCAGACAGTTATTTGGGAAACGGCCATACAAGATCCATGCCAAAGACCTTTGAACACTTCCCAATATCTAAAATTAAACTTAAATATGAAAGACTCAAAGTTATAGAAAGAGAGCAGTAATGATCTCCAATGGGATGTCTAGAGTCTAGCCAAAGGCTTTATATAACTTATGTGATTGGAAGGCGTATGCTTCATTTCTGCTACTAAATGCATCTCCACTCGCCAGATCCCCGTTTTTTCCAGCATTCCCTGGCTTGCTTGCAAGGGCCCTGGAGCCAAGCGTCGGGTTATCCCCTGGGCTGCTGAGCCCTTGGAGCAGGGCTGCTGAAGTACTTCACAGACCCAAGAGTTTTTCTGCAGATTGCAGCAGGTTGACTCCCCATGGTCTCTTCTCTCTCTTCTTCAAAGCTACCACTGAAATAATGTAGTAAAGGCAAAGCTGGAATAACAGGGCTGTCACAGCTGGTGGCCACAGCTGCGAGTTTGGGCCAGAACACATTGTTCCTGCTTCTGCAGATGCTTTCTGTTAATAAGATGCTTACTACTGAGATATTTTCTTCTTTGGGGAATCTACAGCATGAACCAAAATCAAGAGAAAGTCCATTTTTCCATTTACCATTTTGGCAGGATAAACAAGAAACCAGGAATGCTTCAGTCTCATCTTACATGAATAAATAATGCCCCTGTTATTCACTGCCTGTCAAAAGTTTCATCAAGACACAAGCTCAGATTTAGAAAGATACCCAAAGGCCATTAAAATGCTGCACAATAGAAGAAAACTTGACTTTCGGGGCAGAGCGGCTTGGCACAAGAGCAGGAGCTGTGCACGCCGGGTGCAAGGGTGCACATACACAAGCAGCCTGATCCCTACAGGGACTGTCATCAGAGCTGCAAGCACCAGCTTGCGTCTTAGAGCTCCACAGTCCCTTGTGCACTGAAGATGCAATCCAGTGTGAATGTAACTCCAGCAAGTTTCTCCCCCTCCAACATACTGCAGAGAAGCCTCCTCTCCTACTTATCTGAAAGCAAGCGTTGCAGCTATTTCGTCCTGAACCACAGCATTCACTTGAGGTGAAAAGCCCCTGGATTGTGTCTCACCGCCTTTTGTTCACATATATCTGAAAATCATGTAGTGAAAGGAAAAAACTGAGTATCAGCTCAGTGCCAGTTTTTTCTGCCACCTTCAAGGAAACGTGTGATTCAGGATCACTGGAGATCTTTTCCACGCTAAATGCTGGTCCCGTGCTTGCATGCAGCTCTCTGTAGCTTGGTGCAGCTTCCCGCTTCGCTCCACCCGCAGGGTTTTGGTTTTGTGTCTCAGGCTGCACAGCTGAGTGTGTCTCAGTACCAAAACACATTATTAGGTTAGTTGGACTAATGCCTTCCTGCACATTTTGTAAACAGTTTGAGACCACGGGGTTTCACTATGTCTCATGACTTCTCCAGAAGGAGAGTGAGTCAGAACTGGTCAGTGAAGAAAGCTGTTGCATCTGGGACCCCCACTTCATTTGTTTCAGAAGCTGGAAGGTGAGCATTATGCTTTGCATGGATTTTTAGTTCACTTTCTTTAGTTGCTCCAGCAATCTGGGAAGGGGAGGCATGGAGAGGTGAGAAATTTTTTCTTTTTTTGACAAAACCAGAAAATAAAAAAAAAAAAACCAAACTCAGAAGTACCAAGTCTCAGTTTTATGTGAGAACCTTCACAAAGCTCCCCAAGCACTTTCATCCAGAATAACTCTGTCTCTGGGAAGCTGTAACACCCACTCACACCACTTTCCATTGAGCATCACCAAGTACCACCTCACTATGTGCCTGCAGTCACCCCCTCACACACACACGATGCTCACGCCAGCGCAGGACAAAGCTGCCAAATTTGCCTGCCCCTCACCACCTCTGTGCCCACCGTCAGACGCGCAGGAAGGCTGCGTGCATTTAAAAGCATGCAAATCTCCACCCTATAAATCTGACTCTGCCTAGCCTCTCTTTTAGCCCCAGAGATTTATGTATCCCCTCCGTTTTAAGTAAACGCTTTTCCAAGAGCATGACTGTAAAGGTAAGTTCAGGCATAAACCCGCGTAAATTATAGAGTTCCCCAGAGATTAGCATGGTTTCTGCAGTCTCTCCCCTACTCAAGCTCCCCCGTACGCTCCATAATCATTTCCAGCTTCCTTCATGCTCCCTGACTCAGGGCTATAACTCAGACTGTCACCCTGTGTAGTCAAGAGGCCTCTTTGGTAGCTCTCAGCCTGACTGGGGACCAGCCGTCACCCAGAGCTCCACGTCCCCGGGCGGGAGGGACAAGGTGCTGGTGCCACACGGGATGGCTCAGTGCGGTGGTGCCCTCCGAGGTGCCAGGACAAGACCCCCAAGAACAGAAACCAGGAGACAGAGGTCAGACCCCCAACGCAGCCCTAACGAGCCCCTCATTTGCCAGGGCTTGCAGCAGGAGCAGTGCCGCACACTACAGAAAACCTGCCTGCCCACAGGCGACATAAGGGTCATCATAGAGACAAAAAAAACCTGTCCTGGCCTTTTATCTACCTTGTGCTGGAAAATATGTGCTGGTTTATTTAGGAACAATGGGCTGTTGGCTGAGGAGACTTGTGTGTTTTTTTAAGACCGTCTATTTTATACCTACATTGTGAAGCTGAGTAAAACTTGCCCTTGCAGCAAATGACTTCTATAAAGATCAGAAATGGACGTTGCTTATTGCCTATTGATTTCAGGAATGAAGAATGTGCACGTGGCACGAGAAACGAGCGTTTGCACTACAAACACTTGTATAATTATGGGAGAAGTACACATTAATGAGGGACCAACTGTACGTTCCTTAAGCGCAAAGTGTATTTAAAAGGAGAAGGCGGCTCCTAGACCTTTTGAAGTCAGAAGTTGTTGAACAGTCAGCGGCTGGAAATTTAAAATTCCTTCGCATCAGGGCTCTCAGATCTGCGATCAATAGGGATTAAGCCAGACAGGACTTTTCAAAACCTCTAACTTTACTAACAAACAGGAAAATGAAATAGTGAGGCACTGCTGGAGACACCTGTAAGATCTCACTGCCAGGAAAGAGGTGAGAGGAGAGCGCATTGCCTCTGCAATATTTCGGCAGCAACATGAGCATCGTACCAGGCTGACTCAACTACAGCCACAGAAATGAAAGTTAGATGCTAATTTCCCTTCTTTTGATGTTTGCCTGACTATCTCCTGATCGCATGCCAGTCTGCAGAGGAGGTTTCCTGCCAAATTTCTAGACACCCTGCTCCTAAGTGTGCTATTGTGGTACGTGTTTCCCGTCAGGAGCTCTCCATTGCAACAGCGTGGTGGTCCGTATATGGGGTTTTGCTTCCTTGTTGATGCCAATATTTTTCTCCTTTGCAAAGAAGAGGCCAGCTGGGCACCCAAGGGCATGACAATCTCTGCGGCCCAGGGGAGAAGTTTTTGTGGGAGGCCAAAGCACCCGAGGCAAGGGAGGCAGAGCCTGCCGAGAGCCGGCAGCCAGGCCTTGCCTGCGGTGGAGGGAAGCTCCCTGGTAGTTTGCTGCAGCTCAGATAGTCGTCGAGTTAAAACCAGTTCTGGAAGCAAAGGTACACCTGCAGGCAGACAGAGGGCAGGGAGGGCAGAGACAGCTACTTTGCATTTTCTCCATTTGTAAAGTTCAATGTCCTTGTTTTATTCTAATAAAACCTGGTTTGATGGTTTGTTATTTTCTTCTTTAAGCTTAAAGCTTCTCAGTCTTCTCTGGGGACTTCAACTGAAGATGGAGCAGGTCTTCTTCACAGCTCTGTCTGAGTCAGGGTTCCATCACAGGGAACTTCTGCAGGCACTTCCAGAGCCTTTTGCAGAACGTGTTTCTGCAGCTACCTGAAGTCCCAAGGCCTTTAATTTATAAATGAAGCAGAATACCCTCTGCTACACATTCGTATCACAAAGCAAGTGGGCTGATCTGTAAAAAGAGCTCTATGTGTTACGTGAAGCTCAGCTGCTCAGATTTCTGCACATCTGGACCCACCTGAGAGCTTGCAGATCTGCTTTTTCGTGGCATCTGGTCTTTAGACTACTATGCAAAATGGTTCATCAGGTTGCACAAGGCATGAGTTTGCCTGTGCACACCAGTTCAGTGTGTAGGCACATCACTCGCACTCAGTATGCTGCATTTTTTGTAGTGGTACCACTTAACTTTAATGCTATTGGTGATACCCTACAGGTTGGCCTCAAGGTTAGATTCGTTGTTCATATGGTGAACATCACCCACCTGAGGCATACATACATGCTAGTGATAGCTGAGCAAGCTGTGCAGTTAGTAGCAATTTTGTAAGTGAGGTTGAAGAGCTGGGTGCATTACAGAGAAGGCCAGGGACTGCAACCTCCAGGACAGGAGGAGTGAAAGACAGGACATGTGTACATCACTTAGAGACTCCAAAACCAGTTTTAACCTCTCCTCTGCCACATCATCTTCAAATCTGCTCGATCTGGCTGGGATTCACTCACTGCCACTCTGCTTAAAACTCCCCAGCACACAGAAGAGCAGTCGGAGGGTTGTGCTCATCTGTGCCCACTGGCAACAATCTCCAAAACATCAGCCAACAGCTAGAGCCTGCTCAGGCTGATGCTCCTGTGCCCGCTCTCTGTAACCTCATACCGCACCTTGCCCTGACCTGGAGCAGGGACACCATCAGGGAACCCATCTCTCTGCTCTCAGAGGACCGCTGTTAAGAAATGCCTGGTTAAGGGGTTACAAGACAGTCTTCACTTGCTCCGTGTGCACCTGAGGAGCACAAAAAGCAAAGGAGAACAATTGATCTGATCATCTTTTTCTTTTCTTTTTTTTTTTTTTTTTAAATCAAGGAAAGACAAAAGAAATTAAGATTCTTTCCCTTTCCTGGCAGTTTTCTGTTTGAGTATGGACTGAATAAAGCATTAGGTCCTGGGCCCATAGAGGCAGCATCCAGGCAGTAATTCTATAAAAGAGGAGCAAAGATTAAGAGCTTTGCACTGATCAGTTCCAGAAATCAATTTCTTCTTCTTGTAGGGTTTTTTTTATTTACCAATTTTTGCAGGTTTGCTAGAGTTATCAATATGCTGCCTTTTGAGGAAAAAAATAGATTCCTGCAAAATTAAGAAATCCAGTCCCTTTGTTTTTATATCTAGCAGGTGCAAGCTACCAGAAGAGATATCCTTCTCAGCAGACACTGTATCCGAACACTGTAGTTTCATTTACAATATTTCCTGCATGAATAAGCTAAGCCCTGTTGTTGCCACATCTTTGGATTTACGATGTGGTCAACAGTTTGTTATTTTCTTCTCTGCCTTCCAATTGCCTTTGTCTCGCTCGGGTGACGAGAGAGGCTGAGGTGAGTCATCTGGCCAGTGGAAACTGCTATGCATCTTAACCAAGTGGCAGCTTGAACCTCCGGGAACCCCAGGAACGTGTCTCAACCAGAGATGCATTTTAATGACAAATCGCTGAGGTGAACGTAGCTCAGAGCTCGAGTCTGTTGTCCTCGGCACAACATCATCGCATTGACTAGCGGAGCAAAATGTTTTATGTTGCTGTGAAAGGAACTGACACGGCTGGAGATTTAATCATTTTGGATTCATCTTGGCATGACGCCACTAGTGCGTACAAATGAAGCGTTTAATGTGCTGTTCTGACTGAGCTGTGACCTTCTCGTGCAATTGCATGTTGGGGATTTCCGATGCCATGTCACTACAAGTAGCATTACCACTTACGCTGTTCGAAGTGGGTGAAAACCACGCAGCCTGACACAGCAGACTGCCTGTCCAAGAGCCTGGCATTCAGCAAGGGCCTGGGACCAGTCTGGGACCAGTGGGCTGGCTGCAGTGCTCCACTGGTGGCTTCCTGACTCGGCAGCACACGGTCGTGGTGCACAACATGACACTCCAGGATGTGATTTCACTGACCACATTGGTCTGTGCCTATTAAATAACTACAGAAGTTCAGAAAGGACATCCCTCTGATAGCACATCACCTGGTTTGGGGAAATACGACAATCTGGAAAATAAGGTAGCACCAACTACAGGAGCCTTCTCTTCCCCCACTTCACTCCAGGTCAGCTTTCCACAGCTAGAGACCACAGTAAGAGGAGACTGGAAGTCCTGTGTCCCTGTCAAAGCATCAGTAGACCTGGATCTCTGCCTCACATTATGCAATAGCAGAATAAGTACTAAAATAGTCCAGAAATCAAATCAAAAGGGGAAATGCTTATTTTGTGCATATATTTTTATTTTTTCTTCTCCCCAGCCCAGCAAAATGAGACTCCTACAACATGCAAGCTTCCTGAGAATGCCTTTAGCAGCCAAAACAGGGATTGTTTGCAACATTCCCCTCTTCCTCTGCCACATCATTTTTATTGGCTTCCTCGGTTTCCGCTGCATGTGCTTCTTGCTTCTCCACCAGAGGAAATGAGCAACTCACAGGCTAGGCATGAGAACGATATTAAAGAGAAAGAATTGAAAAGCACTTAATGTAAATTAACCTAGGATCAGATTGAGCCTAGCCACTGCTCCCTATCTAATATCATTATTGTTTTTTAAGAAGCACCGAAACACTAGGAGGAAATTTCAAGTGTTGCTGCTTGTACTTTGCCCCAACGTGGGTCAGACAGAATACAAAACAAACTCCCACGTGCTCTGCCCCAAGGAGACTGCACTCTGATTTCCTCCTGTCCTGAGAATTAGGTATAATTTGTCTCTCAAGCATTTCAAATGCCAAACATGGCAGAATTTGCTCTAGTCAAACTGAGCACTACTACTGAGAAATCAGCTCTGAATCTGAGATACATTCTTTTCTTCGAACATTTCCTCTCCGTTGCTACATCTTACCACTTTCAGTATCTGTTGAGTTTCTTGGTTGGGTTTCCTGGGACTGGAACGGACCTCACAAAACCGCATAGTTCATCTCCTTCCCCAGGGGATGACTAGATAATGGAGTCATCTGTGACAAATGTTCACTGTTCTTAAAGCCCTTCCAAAGGTGGAGGTCTTATAGCCTCCTCAGGTGAGCTATCTGAGTGCTTCATAATTGTGGAAAATACATGACACTTTGGGAAAATCTCCATAGTATTACTCCAATCCCATTCTACCATCTGCTTCAGTTTTAGTTGTGACATCTCTTAGCATCAGTGAAAATCTCTAATTCAGTATTTGCAGGACAATAGCACACACAGGTATCATTGCAGTGAGAAAACTTCCAGGAACAAATGGATTTCAAGAAATTTGCTGAGCTTTAGTTGTAAGGTTAACTCTGGATATAGGAAGAAAACACAGAGGGTCTGTAGAATATCAGGAGAAGAGCCAAGTTAGACAAAGATGTGTGGAACTGTGTAAGAGCAGAGAAGGTCTGCCCTGACGAGCATCATTATCCAGTGGGAGACATGACCTTATGCTGGGAAGCTAATGCAGTCAGGTGTCAACCTTTCTGGTCAGAGCGTCAGGACAGGTCTTTCTACATAGTAGGTGTCAGCCTGCTAGGAACTGGACAGGAATTGGCAACTCATATCAGAGCGCTGAACACCATCAGATGAATGATGAGGACGTTCGCTCATTACTAACATGGGCTGATCTTAAACCTACACTATGGAAGGGAAAACACCTCTGAGTCATCCCAACTCTGTTTACTGTTAGCAGTGAGTGCTGAGAAGGGAGCAGCCTCCTGGAGTGCCTCCTGCCACAGAGCCACACACAAATAGGCAATGCCTTGCAGAGCAAATAGAAAGGCTGGCTGCTGCGGTGAGGAGTTTCCTAGTGGGAAATGGTTCAGAGCAGAATGAGGCTCACTGTGGTTTCAGTTTGCATGTTCCATCAGCTTTCATCTCCAGCAAGTGCTCATGCATGCCCAGTTCTCAGGAATATATGTATTATGATACATAATTTAACTTCTGTGGTAGGAAGTTCAGCTGGGTTCCTCACTCAAGCACTCAGCCAACCTGCTCAGAAAGGTGGTGGCACCGCATTCAACGGCTTCCAGTCCCAGCTGTTTCCTATGCTGAGAAAGGCCGTTGCTGCCTATTTTTGTTGCTCAGGTCTCCAGGGGTGAGGACCATTTCTTCTTTCCTCCCAAGCCATTCACATAGCCCATGATCTGGTCCCACATCCCTTAGCCCTCATCAGCTCTGGGTACAAGGAGCCGAGTCTCACAAAGCTCAGAGCTGGAGCCGTGGATCCAGGGCTTGATCTAACCAACTAGAAACTGTCCTATTCGCACTCACACAAGGATGCGGCTTGCCAGCATTTGAAAGTATTTCCAGGTTCCAACATGTTCATTTTTTTAAATATGTTTTTTAAAAATCCTCTCACACAGAGAGGATTTTTTAATAAAATACTATTTGAGGAAAGAATAAAGTTGGGATTTTGCTGAAGCCAGAGGGCCTAGATATCAGTACTGAGTAATGAAACAGTGCTCAGCTAACTTGACTAATGGGCTTATCTGGATGGTCTGTGGGTTTTCCTTTGTCTCCCAGCCAAAACTTGAGAAAACACCTGCAGCAAAAATCTTATCTGCACTCTTCAGTTTTCTTTTCTTCCCTCCCTCATCTCCTGCACCATGTGTTATGAATAGTTTCTTTCCCTCCTCCCGCTATCCCATTTATCAGCGCAGCACTGGTTTTGTTAAAATAATGCTACGTTTCTAGGACTAGGCTCCAAGCTGACTTGTAAGGATTTGGAAGTATTATACATTTCTTTTGTTCAACAAACAGAAATGAGACAGGAGTAAATCAGTGAAGGAGCTTCAGGCTGATACCCCTGACCTCTCAGCTGAGATTGTGCACCAACACAAGTCCATTACAGCAGTTCATCCGAGCAGGGGTGACACTAAGCTGCTGCGAGTCCCTCTCAGTCACATGCCAGTGCCCACCACAGCAGATACAAAAGAGATGGAAAAAGGCAGTAAGGGACTTGCCCTTGATGTAACTGCAGTTGAAGCTACAGGAACAAAATGGCATCTCAGTTCCAGGTTAATTTAGAATGGGAAGAGCAAGAAGTAGTGGACAGAGGATGACAGAAAAATGTGGAAACAGAAGAGCAGCTGATTATGAATACCCAGAAACATATCTGACATGGGGTGCATCTCACTGTACTTTAGAGACATCTCTTTGTTCCCCCCTGCATGGTGACTCTGGACTCCCTTTATAGTCACAGGAGAGAAAGAGGCCCATTTACAGAATGATTCATCTGACCTATTTTAGACATTTACTCTAGCATACAATGACTCATGTCCTTGGGGTGCCCATTTCTTTCCTATAAACAAGAGTCTAGACAAGTAACTCAGATGTAGACATCCACAATTAGATGTCTACATTTGGACAGATGAATTCTGCCTCTGATGTTCCACCAGAAATCAACCTACAAGCTATGCCAAAGACAGCTCTGGTTGATAGCCGCGCTAGGGAAGAGAAACAGGGTCATTCATCCTTTTTGATGGTGTATAGCTCCCTGCACAAAATGCTTAAAGCACTAGCTAAAAGATTAACCATTCTGTGAATGACTGCGATAGTACTACTGGAACAGCAGCAGGGACCAGTAAAAGGAGATTCATTATTGCAACTATTTTTCTAACCAGCACCTGTGTCTAATTAACTGGTGTCAGATCCCCTTTCAGTCAAAGGCATTTGGCAAAAGGAAGCACAAATCAAACGAGTTTGTTATGCGATCTCCTCTCAGGGTGAGTTGGTAATGGCACAGATGGTCATCGGGCCATGGGCTTCCACTCTCCCAGAGTTGAGAGGCCACAAGAAAAGCTGGTTCCAAGTCCCTTGCTAATCCCAAGTGTCCCTTTTACTGTTAGCAGAGCTGGTGCTGTGCTTTCCGACATGGGGCTCTTGGGAGCCTCTTGGGGCTGGAATAGCTGGCAGGATCTCGCGAGGCTTTAGGAACCAAGAATCTGGACAAAAAGTCAGGTCAGACTACTGGGAAGGCTTTTCGTTTTGACAATTTTAAAGTGTTTCTCATTTTAGCCTCCCAGTCTGATTTCCTATGGCTCATACATTCACACTCTTTGTGTCTTCTTCAACAACTTTGAACTCATTGAGCAGTTTC
Source organism: Cariama cristata (assembly GCF_000690535.1). Classification (NCBI taxonomy): domain Eukaryota; kingdom Metazoa; phylum Chordata; class Aves; order Cariamiformes; family Cariamidae; genus Cariama; species Cariama cristata. The sequence goes on along the minus strand of NW_009629291.1, from coordinate 164,942 downwards.
AGCCAAATTTGACTGAGACATAACAGCCTCAGAGACAATTCAGTTCCTCAAAGGTTTGCAAAAATAGACATCCACGTAAAGGAGGGAGATGTTATGAGTAACTTCAACTGAACAAAAGGCTGCAACATATGCCCAGCATTGATTAGACACCAGAGAATC
>NW_009629291.1:140599-164765 GCF_000690535.1 Cariama cristata | reverse complement strand
CACAAGTGAAAGAGCCATTGCAGATCCCTCGGACCCCAACCCTGAGGATAGTTTTCCCAAACTCCTCAGCAACCTAGACACATGGCCGCAGAGCAATCCAGGCTCAGTTTAACCCAGCAGCCATAGAGCCCCAGGGTTGTTCTCCAAGTGCTTTTGGTAACAACCAGCTGAATTTTGAGAGCAAAATCATCCCAAGTTAAAAAAAAAAAAACAGTTCTGTTTTAATGTTGCAACTGCAGTTTCAACCGTGTAAATTCAGGATATTTATCTCACCGAGCTGAGTTTTGGAAGGGAAAGGTAAGCATTTTCCAATTTAAAGCGTTTGATGGAAAGGTTCCCCAGCAGCTCCTGCCCTCACACCCCACCGGTCAGCAGCTGCCCAGGCAGCATTTGCCAGGGAAGCACCATCCCTGGCTGAGCCTGGGCAGGGAGCACGCCGCAGCCCTCATGGCTGGCACCGGGAAGCCAATGTCCCTGCCCTAGGGGAGCCACTGGCTGCCCTTCCCACACCCCGCTGGGCAGGGAAAGCTGGGGGGGCTGTCACTTCATTTCCAGTGCCACTGAGCTTCACCTGGGCTTTGGGTCCCTCAAAGCTCTCTGTGTTCTCTGCCAACAATTTGCAGTGAATGGAGGAGATGCCTCGCAGCTCGGCAGAGGCCCCAGGGAGCCCTCTTGCTTCCCACTAATAAGGAGTGAGCAGAGGGGAGGCTGCTGGAACCACAGCCACAAACTCAGGCAAGGGTCAGGGAGTCTTGCAGAGAGAAGAAACTGGAAGGGGGATGCAGCTCTCAAGTTAGCACCATGGGAGTCAGTCTAATCAGGCTCACAGGGTTGCCATGGCTGTGGATGAAAAGGAAAAGCTCCATGTCAGCAGGGAGCTTTGCACACTCTGGGCCAAATTCTCCACGGCTCGTTCCCCGGTGAGAACCAGGTGTCTGGCTGTAAGAGCAGTGCTGTGCCTGGAGCCCAGGGATGGAGGGAGCCAACACTGAGTTATAGCTGGGTGCTCCTCCTGCAAGGTGGCTGGGTGCCGTTCTCTCTGCATGCCAAAGAGACTTGCCTGCAGGAAAAGGGCAGCTGAAGAGTGATTTAAAAATTAATCCCTTCCCCAGCACTCCCAAGTCAAGGCCAGGAGACAGCAAAAAACATAGCTCTCTGTCTTCTCCTCCTGGCCCAAGTAGTGGGAGCAGCACCAAGTCCGTTAGACCAGCATCAGGATTTCATTATGAGGAAACACTATTTTATCAGCCTGTACAAAACCTTGCAACATCTGGGCACGGGAGAGGCAAGAGCTGTGAGGATGAGGACTGAGAGGGAGGAAATCTGCAGCATCATCTGATTTCTGTTGTCACCTCTCAACCCTCCCCTTTCCCTTCCCACACCACCCTAAGCTGCAGCACCTGCAAAAGCCCCCAAACAGCTCTGCTGTCCTGGAGGAAGCAGTTGGTATAAAATGGCAAGCACAGGGCTCCGGCTTCCTCGGTTGCTGCCCCTTGCCGGAGTGCAGCAGTCCAGCCCTGCACAGCCAAAGCCTGGGAAATTTCTCCGGTCTGCCCCTCCAGTGACTCCCAAGCAATGAGTTTTTATTCCCTGTCTGACCTTATCACTCCCACAAGTGGCAGAAGCCGGAAAAGGCCAGAAATATGTGCCTGCAGCGGGCTGCCACGGTTTTGGCAAAAAACAAAACGACATCAGAAGTAGGGGGCTGACTCCAAGGGAAGAAGTACATAAAAAGTTCCAGACATCCTGAAGTGCTCAGACGACGTGAAGGCAGGCTGTCGGCCACCCTGAGAAAACACAGATAAGCCAGGAACCCACATCTCCTGCTTGCCAGAGCTCTGCGAGCTGGAGGAGAGCTCAGCTGCTCTGCAGCCAGAGCTGCCTGGTTGCCAGAAACTCCTAACCAGCAGCCAGGGAAACAGTGGGTGGAGGGGGAATGCTCTTTCTAGGCACAACCTTGTGTTATTTAGACACGCGCCGATCACATAGACATCAACTTATTTTCAATACATGTGGGTTCCCCCCCCCAGCACAGCTTCTCCTGCAATTCAGGTAGCATGAGTCGTGCATCTAAAGATTTTTTACAATGAGGGTGGTGAAGCACTGGAACAGGTTGCCCAGAGAGGTGGTGGAAGCCCCATCCCTGGAAACATTCAAGGTCAGGCTGGATGGGGCTCTGAGCAACCTTATCTAGTTGGAGTTGTCCCTGCTCACCGCAGGGGGGTTGGACTAGATGACCTCTAAAGGTCCCTTCCAGCCCGAATGATTCTGTGATTCTATCTTGCTACCTCATTTATTTGAAATGAACTCTCTGCTGGTATTACCGAAGCAAACCTTTCTGCCCTTCGCAGCCATAATGTTAATGGACAGGACCAAAACCCCACAGAATACCAGGCTCTCACACCAGCTCTACAGCAATGCTGTTCCATCCAAAGTGGCAGGGGTACCAAAGATCGCACCGCATTCAGCCAAGCATTTTCAGATGACCACCCTCAGCCCAGCGCTCCCTGGTCCCCTCTGTTGCCAGATGGCATCATCATCATCTCTGATGACACATCAGGGCTACAAAGTGTCCTCTAAAAACCATATGAGAAGCAGGCTTTGCTTAACCAGGGGAGCAGCGGTGGAAGAACCTGAGGGTGAGGTGCAGAGCTCCCATGCAAGTGCATGTGGGAGACTGCATTTACAACAGCGGCTTTTAATGGTTTCTTACACACTGTTCTGCTGATTGATAGCTTACCACGGAGCTGTTAACGCAGCAATATCCCAGCCCTATTTACAGGCATCTCTGCACATTTACTTTGTCACAAGTAAACTCTGCACACCGCAATAAAGCTTAAGGTAACGACTTCTTCAGCACAAAGCCAGCAATTTCCTGTCAGCTTGGCTTACAAATGGCTAACTCGGGGGTTAATTTTCAACTGTGGCTCCAAAGATGGCTATGCAAAGTGGGGGTGAGAAGAGGGAGAAACACCAGGCTGTGCGGCTCTGAGTTGTGACATCTCTGCTCTGAAGGATGAACATGATGGGGCAAATCCACTCCGTGCTCCTGTGTCCTTGCCCACAGGCACACTGTTTTGTTCTTTTGCCATCAGCAGGAAAGCAAATGAGTGTCAACCCCAAGTCTCGGGCTAACTCCCACATGTTAATGTTTTCACGCATCCTTCTCCAAGCCCACTTTGCTACTATACAACTGAGCAGACAGTGCCATAAAACAAGAGGAGGCCACGCTGGGTTTCTCCTCCAAACATCTTTCTGAGGGAGAGGCATGGAGCCAGGCATCTCGGCACACTTCCTACAGCATCACGCAGCCGTACCAGCGTGACCTGGGTGGGCACTGTAACCCGCACTCCTACCACTACCGGAGATACCCCAGCTAGCAGCAGCTCCGCCAGCCCCGATGGCCACGCACGGGGGATAGGGCACTGCCAGTGGCAGAGCAGATCATCAGCCTGAACACACCTGTGAGTACCTGCGTGGGCTTCAACATCCTTCTCTGGAGAGTACAGAAACGGGGCAGCTTGCTGGGCCACAGATAACCTGCACAAGCTCTCTCCAGCTGTCTCACTCCCTGCATCAAGGAAAACAAAGTGGGTATTATTGCGCTCTCCTGCACGCACCAGCCTTCACGTGCTGAAACTAGGAGCTTAACATCTCCAGCCTCCTTCTATAATTAGTGCAGAGAGAGGATATCTGAGAAAAGGAGTCTATTTTAGGTGTTGTGAGTCACCTTCCAGAGACGCGCATCTTTTTTTGCACTGACCATATAGAAAGATCTGAAAGCAGATACCTAAAATAGATGGGACAAATATGCACTAGAAGCTCGGAGTATACTGCCCTTTAACTGGGTTATGATGTTCTTCCTTAACAAGGGTGTGAAAACACTTTGTCACACTGAAATCTAAACCACTGCACCTAGTAGGGCTGTCAGCAGCTGACACAGGCACAGAGGGCACAAGATAATGCTGGTGGAGTTTTTGCAAACCATCTCGCTCCAGCATCCTAATCCTTCTGGAAAACAGCAAACTGCTCTGCCCTTGCCTTGGTGTGGGCCTGTCTTGCTTTCTGGCACAGACACTGAACTGTGAGAAAATGGCTTTGGTATCATTGAAAAGGAGGGAAGTGTGAATATAATTCCATCTGTGAAAAGAGGTCCAAAGAATCAAGAGCTCCTCTTGGCTCCATCTCCAAAAGGTAGGTGTATATGTAATGTTTTCATTTTTGGCCATGCCTAAAAGGAGAAGAAACTAAAGAAGGGAAAAGGCATCCTCTTGCTGCAGTCTTGCATGTTTGTGAAGGACACGGTGTTAGGGGAAGGGCTGCAGTGGAGCTTCAGAGCTTTTCCATGCTACAGCCCAAGGTTTGGGGGCTTCTCCTTTTCCCCACATCTTCTTAGTTTTTCTCATTTTTTCCACTGAATGTTCCTCCGCCCTTTCACAACAATTTCAGAAACAAATTTTGCATTGTTTAGAGGAATCCCTTCTGTTTGCAAGAGCCCCATCCTTAACCTTTTTTGCTTATTCTTATTGAGATCTCACTTCCCATTGTTTCACTTGTATCTAGAAACCCCTCAGTCTCTTGTTTCCATTATGAGCTATTGTATTTGTTCCTTTTTTCCACCCTTCCCAATTTATCCTACAGCAAGATCCTCCTTTACTCTCCCAGCTTCCACAAAGGTTACCTCAGCCTCTTCTGTAAATACTTCAAAGCTTTAGAGAATGAACCATGCTTTGGCTCTACATCCTCTTAAACAGCTCACTGAATATGCTTCTTGTTATTTTTAAAAATCTGTTAGAATTAAACCTCAGTAAGAAATCTGCCACCATCGTGGGGCATAGCGCATTAATCAGACACGCAGGCCTCTCCCCAGCTGCCTGGGCAGGGCCCAGCCTGGGACTGATAAATTGCACCTGGAGGTAACTAATAAATCTGAGGAGTGATTTGCTTTTTATGAACAGGAGTGGTGGGGGATCCAGCTGCCAAAGGAATTTGGGTGGAAGGAGAGCAGTGCCTGGAGCTCCTCACACATTTCCCTTCCTCTTCCCCGACTCCCTGTTGCACCTGATGTCCACCCGCAGACCTGCCCCTAAGCAGAGCGGGTCCTGCCATGCTCAGACGGGAAATACTTAAATTAGTCACTGGGGTTTTTTTCCCCCCGAGGCACAGGAGCGCAGCCAGCGCATCCTTGTACCGGTACAGGGCCACCAGTGGTGGTGGCAGGGCCAAGCACAGCATCAGCTGCCCGGGCAGGGCTGCGGGGCCAGCAGCGAGGAGGGAAGGATGTACTGGGCTTACAGCACTGCCCTGGGACACAGCAACCCTCCGGTCCTGCCAGGGGCTTTGCGAACCGGAGATGCTTTCTCCATCCATGCCTGCCTGTGCTGGAGGTGGAATTTCACTGTTCTCGGTCTCAGTGCAGCAGGTAAGCTCCTCGCAAGGGGTGAGGCTGGACTTGGACATGGGGTCCTGGGAATCCCCAGCTCCTTTCACCCGAATGTCATTGCCTTCCCCCCCACTGAGCCACTGTCCCCACTCCCCACTGAGCATGGGCTCTGGAAGACAGAGGCATCCCTTGTGCTACAGCGTCAATACCCAGCACTAGGGCCTCTGCTTTCTATCAACATTACCATGATGCATGTGTCAAATAACCATACCATGGGAAACTTTCTTTAACATCTATCAAAATCAGCATTTGAGTGTTATCTCAGAAGTTTGGGAAACATATTCCTTACCTTCCTTGGTTGGAAACATTTTTACAATAGCCACATCATAAAAGTCTGCAAAAAATAAGATAAATCATTAATTACGCACCTGGTCCTAGACAATACCGCAACCGATTCTGTTCAAAAGAGTGGAGTCAAGAAAAACCAATCTGCCGTAGTACTGCCCAAAATATAATTTCCTGTTTTCTCCAGATCACAAACTCCCCATGGTAAGCAGCCTTTCATACCTATACATTTCACAAAGCTGAACGCATAGTTGCTAGCAGACGCACACCAGCCACCTACACTTGAGATATCCAGAAGGGAGGATTAGAGACAGGACACAATCATAGGAGAGAACAGGCAAGACATGGGTTTAAATGTTTCCTCCCTCCTCCTTCCTTTTCTTTTCACATGAACAGCATTAGACCACCCTGGAAGAGCTTTCCTGACACAAGCAGCAGTTTCTCCAGAAAACCAGGATCATGCACGGGCAACGCGGCTCAGCTCCTGGGCACAGAAGGAGCAGTCTGCTGGCATCCACTCGATCCATCGCAGGGAACAAATGCTTTTCCTTGATACAGGCTCTGTTAGGCATTAGAGCACAATTTAGACGTTGAACCTCAAACCACAAAGCTGCATTAAAGCCTGTATTTCACCACTGCCCTCGCTGCAATGGAGGATTGGAAACTCGAAAGTGTTTGGGCTTAAACACTCGACACAGAGAAAGAGGCAATCGTTATTCTGCTCCTGGCTTTGCTGGCCTCTCCCGAGGCTCTGAGTCATTGGATACCAAAAAGGATCTCTGCTATCTAAATGTCCCTTTTTCAAAGCCAGTCTCTCTCCAGGCAGGGAGGATGACACAAAAGTCTCTTCTGCACCTGTCAGTGCCACGCCTGGGGGATAAATCTGTCCCCTCCCCTGGGGCACCGAGCACAGAGCTGTTTTAGGTGATGTGACCCTGCCGTACCTCCCATTAGGTGCACAGCATCCGGGCTAAAGCGCCCACGGGGGACAAGCACTTACTGTGACGGTTACACCGACAGACACCAGTGAGACGGAGCATTTTGATCCCACTCTGGCCCAGCTCAGGGCAGCGGTGGCAGGAGGAGCCCCAGGAGAGCTGCCAAAGCAGAGCCTCCTGCTCTGACCGGTGACAGACTGCACTCCTCACCCTGGGGGAAGCACCACAGAGCCAGGACAACCCCAACCTCCCCCCTGCACAAGAAACCACAGCCCTGCTACTCTGCCGGTCCCCCAGCCTCCTGCTCTGAGGACAGCCACAGCACCGAGCAATACATCCCGCTCACCCAGAGTCACGCAGAGACCCTGCAGATCGGGATACCACATCCAGCGGGAGGTCTTACAGTGCTCCTGGGCCATGTCTGGCATCCACAGCACATCTGTCATCATGGAACATCAACCCAGAGTCCACCCTCTTGGTCACAATCAGCAGCTTCTGTGACTTTTTTTTTTTCCCCCCTTTTGTAAAGAAGGCTGCTCTGGTATTTGTTCACAACACGGGCTGTATATAGCATCAGAGGGGGATTACTTAATGCCAATTACTACGTTAAAGTTCAAGTGGAACAATGTACTAATTGCCTTGTTATAAGTATTAAAGCTACGCTATGCAAGCAAGGCATTCTTAAGAGTATCTGCATGCTGTACAGTAATACATGGGGTATAATGTGATCTGCTAAGAAGTGATTGCTTGTACAGTCATAGCCTTTTTAATAATGTATAAATTATATATTTATACATATAATAGTTATATATAGAAAGAATAGAAACTTTGAAGTTCAAGGTTTGCCAGGGAGATCTGCAGGCAACGGAAAGCAACTGGTCTCACTGCCTAGCCACCAAAGCAAAACTACTTACGCTGTGCTGAGCAAATCCAAACTCTTAAAAAGCACCAAATACAGCAAGAAGTACCACTCCTACAAAGACGGGGAGAGGAGACACCTCATCTCTTCCCAACAACTCGACAACTGAGGTCTGCCTTACTGGCTGGCAACAGGCCAGCCCAGGCATTTCAGTGATCCCTGCCTTCCCGGGATCCGATCCCTCGCTGGAGCATTTCAGACACACACGTGTAAGTGAATCCCAGTGAGATTTCATGCAACTCTGAGATCTCTTGCACCTTTGCAAGGAGCTAATTCACTGCCTCTTAGAGGGTTTACAGGCAGACAAATGTGTGAGCTGCTGGGGGGATTTCAAGCTGCGGCAGAGTGAGGTAACGCAAATGGCACCATTGCTTTCTGCGACCAGGGGAAGAAAATAGCCTGCTGTCTTCCCGCTTCCCACTGTCATGACCAAAACAACCTCCTGAATCATGGCCAGATGCTTAGCTGGAGTGATCTCTACTGTTCAGACATTGCATGAAAGTGCCAGACTATTATTAGGAGGTAAGTATTCCCTCATGGCAATGTTTATGAAAGGCAGAATGAAAGGACAGAATGAGATAAAAATCACAGAATCGGTTTGGTTGGAAGATACCTCTGGGATCACCGAGTCCAACCTTTGCCCTAACACCACCATGTCAGCTAGACCATGGCACTAAGTACCACCTCCAGTCTTTTCTTAAACACCTCCAGGGATGGCGACTCCACCACCTCCCTGGGCAGCCCATCCCAATGCCTAACCACCTTTTCTGTTAAGAAAGGCCACCTCATTTCAAGCCTGAACTTCCCCTGGCAGTTTCAGACTATGCCCTCTTGTCCTGTCACAAGAGGCTGACCCCCACCTCGGTACACCCTCCTTTCAGGTCATTGTAGAGAGCAATCAGGTCTCCCCTCAGCCTCCTCTTCTCCGGGCTAAACACCCCAGCTCCCCCAGCCACTTCTCGTAAGACAAATCAACTTTGTAAGGCAGCTGTAGGGTTTTACCCTCAATCAGGTTCACTTACAAGCACTCTTATAACATTTTTCTGCAGCTCCAGCTATACTACTTGCACAATTCTTGTAGACCACCTTTGTGGTAAGGCCGTTCTCTGGCCAGATGCATACAGAAGTGTTTTACAGCTGAGATGTAAGTCCGGCTTCCAAAAACACGGTTCAAACCATCAGAGTGGGGTCTGTGTCTAGAAAATGCCCCCCCAAACTGGAGGCCATTTTGACCCAGAAACCTAAGGACCTGGGGCAAGGTGGAGATGAAGCAAAGAACATCAAGATCTCAGCCCAAAGGAGCAGGTACCTCCATCTCCCGCACTGTTCACCAAGTACCTCTGTCCCTTGCAGAGCTCCTAGCTGGCAGGAGGCGGTTCTGCCTCTCTCAGTTCTCCCATGGGGTCCAGATGTGCTAAAAACCACCACAAACCCTGGGTGCTGCTGCCCTGTTGGTGTCCAGGGGATGCTATATAGCCAGGGAGTTTTTGACCCCTTCCATGTGGCAGCAGATATCTCACTTACTGTTGTGGGACCGGAGCAAGAACAAAGTCTTTATTCCTTGAAAGGCTCCTTTACTGGTTCAGGTTGAGGACACTGGCAGAGAAAATGCTGTGGCCAGCAATTTCCAATGCGGTTGGCTGGAAGTTTCTAGAGATTAAGGGGAATAACATGGAGAAAGAATCTTCCTTCTGTGCAAGAAAAGCACACAGCCAAAAGCTTTTCACCATGCAGGAGAGGATGAGGATTTGGGGCTGTCTATTCTAACACCCAGTAAAGTCAGTGGAAATATTTGCTGGTTATTTCAGTGAGCCCAACTGAGGAAAGACTAGTGCTTCAGGCATCATTTAACCCTAAACTCAACTCTCCAAGAGCCAACTTGGTCAGACTTCTACATTTGTGTTTTCCTGGGGGATTGGCTAGGAAGAAGAGGCAGATAAGAGCTGGGTTTCAAAAAATAATAATTGTTTTCTTTCTGACTGTTTGAAACTGTAGCTTAATTTTATCAGTAACTCAGCCTGGTACAGCAGTGGTACGCGCTAGCGCTGTGCAGGCTGGCTGGTCTCACCACTGAAGTGCAATCATTTCAGTTTTTATAACATCACATCAAAGGTAGGGCAGAGCAATGAACTCATTTTGGCAGAATCTTTAATGGGACATCTGAGAAAAAGTGTGAGAAGAAAGTAGCATTTTACAGAGACAGTAATGAGAGATTCAGTAACGTTCAGTTCTAAATATGAACTCCTTTAAACTATTCAAGTTAAGCTCCAGTCTGGATACATTTGATAGAGACTACGCATCATGCTAGATACAAATCACAACTACAAATAGGCAACTTTTAGCAAGGAAATGACACTGCAAGCTAACCAAACAAATGGCTTCCACACAACTTCACCTCCAGCTTTATCTCTCTTGTTAACCACAGCCCAAGCCTTGCCTGGGTCTCCCTGCAGGACATGGACTCCTCTAACGGCAGCATGACTTTGTACACAGAAGGCCAGGCCTGCGTGGACCTTTTGTAGGGCTGAAGCTGACTCCCCCCAAGCCCCCAATAAATCCGAGGTGATCTGGAGCAGGTGTTTCTGTGAGCTCTCAGAAAGGCAACAAATCCATGCAGAGTCAGCAGGACTCACGCTGGTACCTCTGCAGTCCAAGAGATTAAAGCAATATGCCAGCAGGCCTTTTACAACGCATCAGTGTGCGCTTTAAAGCCCCGCAGGGGCACACTAACTCAATTACCGCATGATGTGGACTCCTCACCAACCCATCCCCTAATAATGAACAGACCTGCAGGTTCCAAATCTTTAAGGGGAAGGAAAACACCACCAAACAGATTAGCTCCACAGTTGTGCTGTTAATTATGGGTCATTTAGTTCAGTTAATCAATAGGCAGACTTCTTTAACCGGCTAATTATGCCAAACTGCTTCCACAATGAGCAGGTTTGCTGCTAGTTGTTAACCATGAAGGGATAATATTTCACTGTAAAGATAAGCAGTCCTCAGACAAATGCTTTGCAGTGCCCCGAGTTTGCATTGTCACTGGCTGCAATTTAACCCATTCCACACCAAACAGAGACTTACAGCTGCGACAAAAAGGTACCAGCATCACTGACTTCTCAGTGCTAGGCCATCAGGGTAAATACCTGACCATCTCCTTGAGTGCGTCATTCGGATCATTTACTCTCCAAATCCCTCCTTGTTTAGGCTAAACATTAGCTAAAAATTATCTGTGCAAACCAACCAGCTGAACTGGTTGGTGGTAGCCCAGGTAAAACCAACCAGCCCATGTTGCCTTTCAGGCTGGGGATATAGTTCCCTCCTTTGCTTTGCCAGGCAGTTGCATGAGACAACGTGTCCCGGTCAAGGCAAGAGCCTGGTGAGCCAAGCCACGTCCTCCATTCGGACCGTGAAAGAGCAGATCAGCATGCGGAGGAGGAGGTCTAGGCCCTTGGTTTGTCAAAACAGATAAGAGGTCAAGACAATCTCTTGTTACTTGTAGTTGTTTAGAAAAAAGAATGTATTTTCTTGCACACTTGAAGAACTGATTACTGGATTCAAGGCCTCTGTTGAGGTCATCAAATAGTTATTGCAATAGAGCAAGATAAGAGCCAAGTGATAGGAAAAGTTTGTAGCTGAATTTCCTGGATATTCATTTTAACAGAACAAAGCAATCCGTGCTTGGGGTTTGCTAGCAAATTGCTTTAGCTGAAGAATAACAGCTTGCTGAGCAAGCACCCTCAACAGAGCACCCTCAGAGATGCTTCCTCTGGCAAGTTGGGGTCTTCACTCGCAGTGATGGGGTTTTGGACATCCCTCACCTGAAGGGCTCCACTCCCAGCCCCAGAAGATGATAACAGCACTAGCACATCAGCTCAGGGACTGTCCTCAGTGCTTCCATTGACTTCTGAAGGACTGTAATCAAGTCACAGTTCTTGTCCTATTTGTATCCCCTATTTTTATTTCCCCATCTTGTTTCCCCTTTTTAACCCCCATCTGCCGGCAAACCGAACCTTGGCTTTTGCTGCTCGAGAAAGTCCATTAATAGAGCATTATTGTAATAAAGAAATGCAAATGCAAGCCTTGGCGGTAAGAGTTTGCTAAAAATTTATCTCCACAGAAAAGTCATACTGTTGTAATTACAGCAGGATGACTAATATAGTTTGATGCTCTCGTAAAAACACAACTAAAGACAACAAATAAGCTACACCTGCACTATTAGCCATCTTTAACTAGAGGAGAGTTCAATGTGTCAGTATGAGCATTCAGAACAACTTCAGATTAAATCACCGTATGTCTAATTCAGCACATTACACCAGTGCAAAACTTGCATTTCTCCAAATCCTAATGACAGAGAAAGCTTGAAATGCACTGCCTTGGGTGGCACAGCAGCAGATGGGCCCACAAGCTCTCTCTACCACATCTGTTTGCAACTCTGATGACCTTTTTGGGACCATTTCACTGCATTCTCAACAACAACAGACCTCAATAGCTACTAGCTAGAAGTTTGTTGCAGGTAGAAGTTTTATCTTTGCTCCCCATCCCCTCCTTTTTGGCACATGGAGCTGTATCATTTTAAAAGGGAAGCAAGGCTTAACTTCAACATTTGTCTGCAATCAGCTCTTTCTAAAATATATTGTTGAAGCGCAAGCTTTATGTAAGCTCTTCAGTTTTAGATGCTATTTTCTAACCTCGTCACATGTTTACTAAGACATTAAAAGACTGCAGTGTTGACTGGGAAAAATAGAACACAGACTTACAGAAAAAAGGGCTTTGCTGAATCACAATATCTTAAAGAAGTGATAAAGTTTGTATCCTGAGGTGGCTTGTTAACCAGCTGCAGCATTTTCTTGTTGGAAAACAAGGTGCTATGAGAAAGGGCTGCCGTCGGATTCCAGGGGAGTTTGGGCAGAACTGCAGGCGAATTCCAGGTTTACTCTGTAAAAAGTGCTATTGAGATTTTTAAATCAATTCTTGGTAGTACTATAAAACATCGTACATTCCCACATGCAACTGATTTACTAAATTTCAATGCATCTGCCAGGAGCTGGAATTTCAACCTAGAAATTGGGAAACAGAAGCTTAATAGTTTGTGTTAAAAAAAAAAAAAAGGAATTGTTTTTACCCGGATCTCTAGCAAGCAATGGGATTAGGAGTATTCCTTCGGGACACATGGTGCTAGATTGCAGATGTGATTCACAAAGACATGCAATCAGATGGCACATCAAAAGCAATAGTAAATTACACGTCTTCAACAAAAAAACAAAACAAAACAAAACACAACCACAAACATTAAGTCATAGATACTTGACCATGGAGGAAGGCAATTAGACTCCAGCATTATTTGTTAAACAACAGGCACAAGATGATACATAGTGACTTTTTTGCAATAATAGCCATTCCTGGTCATTCATTTTGAAGAGAATAAATCTGTCACTTGAATGAAAACAATTGACAGCACCATTTATTACCTTGCATGCTTCAGAATAACAGCACAATTTACATGTTGCCCTTTGGCACCGGGACTCTCAGCTCGCTTAGAAACAAAGCAAAAATATCTACAGACCTGGTAGCAAGGATTTAAGCAGCAGCTGACCTTGTGGTTTATTTAAACTTCTGTAACAGTGCACTCTTGTTCAGCCCCCAGTTACAGGAGAAATAGGTTCTTCTGGAGAATCCACAGCCTCGAGACTCTGAAACAGAAAGGGTCATGCAGAGGTCTCTGTATCTGATAGTTCAGAGAGTAACGTTTTAGCTCTGATCCTCTGAGATATCTCCTGGGAATTAAAGATATTTGGTTTCCTTTCAGGGGCTTTAAAGGGCTGGGTCCATCAGAAAGAAGGAAATTTTTCCCTAGCTCATGAAGATATAACTTTGCCCTAAATCTTAGCTTTCTTTTCATATGAAGAAGTCCAGATCCTTGGTACATCCAAGCCATTTAGCCCACTGAAAAACAAGCCAACAAAACCTAAGGGAAAGACTATGTTACTAGATAGAAAATAAATGTCCTAAGATACTATCCTTTATAGTAACATCTTTGCTGTAATAGCTGTTGGCTGGTGTTTCTTTTTAAGAAAGTTAATAGGTTTCCTATGGCACCTGTTACAAATGCAGGAGACACTCCAATCTGGGATCAATTGCAATGGAGAAGCCTGCTGACAATTTTGGAAAGGCATTTCAAAGAGATTTTGCTTCTTGAATCCAACAGAAATATTTAGGTTGAGAGCTATTATAAACCTCTATCAAGCACTTCTGTATACTTCAGCAGCAAAACATTGTCCAGAATGGATCAATTGGAAAATATCTTACACTCACCCTTACGGGATTAAACTGGGATTTCAGGTCTATGAATGGATGCACATCTCAGCCAGGCACTGGTGAGGCTGTCTCCCTGTGCAGGGAGGTCTCCACAACTCCAGCAAACCGATGCGAGGGCCAAAATATACAGATTTTCCCATGACGAAACCGCTCAGTTTAGCAATGTCTGTTCCGGCTCCCAAAGGTTCACGCTGGTCTTCCCTTTGCTGATGGTTCCCCAAGTCTGCAGAAAGGGCAGGCCAACACCTTGTAACTCTCTCTTTCATTATACTTTAAATTTAGAGTTGGCTGTTATGTTTGTTTTAATTATCCTCCACTCTTTGATAGCACACAGCAAGATCAAGAGACTAGCCATTTACTAAGCAGCTCTATTATTCCCAAGCACTATTCTACACATTGTAAAATCCAAGGGAGATTAATGCAGCTAGTGGTAGCACTTATATTCTTAACACATACCTTGTGCCCTTGTGCTTCCTCCCACAGCACCCTGGTCTTTGTAGTGCTACGAAGAAACTGCCGCTCTGAAGTGTCCTATTCTCAGCATTGGGACGTAGTTACAAGAAAGAGAATGAGATCTTGGGTTTCAGGTATCTTAATGGGAGATTTTAGCCCTTTACTGTTACAGAACATTTGCAAAGATCCAGGCTATATCTGGTTTCTTAGCCTTTTTTTCTATTCTAACTCCTGGAGATGCTAACATATAATCAAAATGTCTTTTTTTTCCCCTTTTTCTTTCTTCTTTTTTTTATAGATGTCACCAATCTGTAGTTATGTTGTCAGATAAACTGCTGATACAGGTATATCATTTACTGTAATTTCTAGCAGTGCTGAAAGTAGAGTTTCTTTTTTTTTTTTTTTTTTTGCTTTGAAGGCTGCAGCATAAAATTCTACCTGACTCACATGTCAGTTCAGAGCTCAAAAATACCCAAACCTAAAACCTCCATTTGGATGAATTGAATGACCAAGAAAAGCGTCAGAGGGACCTGGACCACCCAGAGCCATGAAACCCCCTGTCCATGGCAGCAGACCAGCAACCACTGATGAACCACAACCCCTTATTACAAACAGAAATCATCTGGAGATGTAAACCTCTCCCTCTGCAGTAAAGTCAAGAAATGAAGACTCTAAGTAGGGGTTATTTAACCATTCGTTCCAATATTTAGAGGATACAGCTTCTCTTTGGAAGGCCCAGAGTAAGATATTGTAGATGGTTCTTGCTTCTACGCCGCTCTTTGCACAGCCAAATGGGCAAATGTTTGGGAACTCCATGCGATAGGATTTTTGGTTTTCTTTGTTTCCTCCAGGCCAAAAGCATTTCTTCTCTTCCTCAGGTCTGACACAGGGGTCCTGAAGAGGAATTTTGCCTGGTCTGGGCATAACTTTGTAAGGTGGAAGCCAGATCTCCTCACATTTAGAGTTCTCTTAACCAGGCCTAAAATTCTTTATCCTGTTCCATTCCTTGTCTCTTGCTCCATAACTGCCATCTTCTTAAACCAAAGGAAATTTGGCAATGGATGAAAAAGCACAGTACAGGCTTGTGGGACAAACAGAGGTCACATACCCTATCTCTGTCTATGGAGTCTAAAAGCAGAGTACTTAGTGTTACTACCTTTCTGCACGAGTGACCAATCCCAAATGGACATAAGGGTGCCACGGACAGACTGATAAAAGTAGCTTTTTTTTTTTCAGTGGGCTATTTACTACTTACTTGTGACTGCAATAGCAGACTGCAAGCTATACTTTAGTGATATGCTGCTATCATGCCTTGTGATAAGGCTGAAACCATTAGGCAGACAATAAATAAAAAATAAATTTTAAAAAGGGAAAAGTGCTCATGTAAATGCTATGGGAATACTTTAAAGGAAGCTAAACATCTGCTGAGAGAGATGACACCCCTAAATTATGTCCTTGTTCTTTGCAGGGATATCTGAAGATATAAATAGTCTCCTACCTATTTTAGGTAGGTATTGTAGGATCCAGCTCTACCCACAAAGAATTCACCCAAGAGACTTTACAACAGAGGGACTAAATGCTGCTTCCCTTTCTCAAACATACTCAGAAATAACAAAAAGTCCTGTTCTTACACAGCTTTCCTTCACAGCCTTCAGTGAAGGATGATATCCTTTATAATACAAATGGAGAGACCAAGCCACAGTCATGCTCTGCCAGGCAACACAGCCTGAGTTTCCCTATGTACTACTGTGGGGCTTTGCTCACCAGCAGAATTAAAAACAAAAAAAAAAAACCCAGATGAATCACATTAAAGTTCAGATGACTTTCACTGCAGTCTAAGAAAGTAATTCTGACACTAACACCCACACACCCTGTAAGGCAATGGGAAATTATTGCCTGGCTTTGACAGAGTCTTCTCAGGGCCTTTTGCTGTTCAGATTACCTTTCTTTGAATTCAAAAAGTTTCTGCTTCCTGGGGAGCAGGGCAGGTGCATACAACGGGCAGACTTCTTACCAGCTTGGGGCCAAGCAGTTGCTCCTGAAGGTGACTACAACGCCCATTGCAGCCCTTATTTGGTCTTCCCTATTCTCGAGTGTCTAGAAGGAACTGAAAGAAGTTGTGTCCTGGGATCAAGGAAATCAGAGCAGGGCACTGCCTTGAGTCCGGTCATGGCCTCTTGCAGCAAGAGAGCACCACCCATTTCTTTAAAATACTCCCCCAGCTTCTTTTTTTTTTTTAACTTGTTTCACTTCCCTTCTCTGCCCTGCTCTTTGACACTGCAGACCTTATGTCAGGACTTTAAAACCCAGGAGCCAGCAGCCGGCCAAGCTGGGGTCACTTCTCCCCCACGCAGTGCAGGCACACCTGGGCGGCTGCCTGCTCCCAGGGTTTTGCAGGAGCATCTGCTCCACTGCAGCAGGTGAAGCAGGGAACATCCCAAGCAGTCTGAAATTCACTGCTTTGCTGCTCCTCAGATAATTCCCTTTATAAGCTGTGCCCTTTTCATACGGCAAGCATGCTGACGTACACTAACACGTCTAAGTTACTTTACTCCAGAAAGGTCTTTCCCCCACCAGAAAACCATCCCGCAGAGGCTGAGGGTCAGCATCCCATCTGAGCACAGCGGACACCAAAGGAGTAGCACAAGAGCCAGACCCTGTACAAAACAGGGCACAGAATTTCCCTTCACCAGAAACCTCCACTTGAACCCACTGAAATCACAGCCCAAGCCCAATAACACTCCCTTTTAACACCAGGAGATTTATTTTTTTTTTCATTTGCAGATTAACTTGAAAAAAATCACTATTCAAAATGAGGAAAAATATTTCCATTTCAGATGGCTTTACAAGTTGCTCCAAGTCATTTGCAGCCCAGCAATTTGAATTGTGTGCTCTTGCAAAGCTGTCTACATTTTTTTTGTCACAGCTTAGTTTTCTGCTACAAATCCCATGCAATTAATGGGTTCTTCAGAAAGCGAAAGGCAAAAGAGGAAGTCCAGTTGCAACAGAAACCTATGGGAATCTTTGTGTGAGCTTTAATAGGAACTCAACTAAACCCTGGGTTAACTCAAGACGTTGGAACAGTCCACGGCTTGAGACAGACATAGTAAATACTTGGAATGCCAGACATCAGGAATGGACCGTAATGATCGACCTTTTGTATCCCCGGACAGCAATACACCCGGCTCGGGCTGACCGGCACAGCTGCTGATAGGGTACATATAAACGAGAACCATATCCAGCAGACCTGGGTCTCAGGGGTTTGTGACGGTTAATTATTGCGGCTGCCCCTCAAGGCTGATCGATAAACGAATACAAACAGGGCATGCACGCACCGACCATATGTGCGATGCATCTTTTATGGGAACCACAACTAATGGTGTGCCAGGGTCTGGTGGTTTCCTTAACGCTCCCCACGTGCAGACCACCCACACGCCACAGCCCATTAGACCCGTGCATGCTGACGAGGGTCGGCTCTGCACCAGGGGAGATTAGGAAATCTCCTCAGGAGCACATGTTCCTCCCAGCTATATCCCCGCCTGCAGAGACAGCATAAACTGCAGGAGGCAACGTCAAGGGAGAAAGTTTACCCAGGTCTCAGATAAATCACAGGAATGAGACACCTCGCGGGTCACCTTGCTCAGCTCCCTCGACAGCCACCGCCACCACAAGGCTTTCGCCTCGCCAGCGCGACTGCCTCCAGCAGCCATCCTGCCAGAGCTTGTTAACAAAACAAGCCCATGAGCACTGCTGTTCTCCAAGCCAGACACTTGAATCAAGAGATCATAAACAGGGCTGATCGAATCATAACTAACGGGCTTGAGAGCTTTCACTGTTTGCTTTCCTTCTGTCTCACACAATGGGGAAAAAAGGGGGACTTAGAGCTGAAAAGAGAAGCCCACGACATGTTGTTGCAGCCTCAGAGGTGTTACTGGGATTTGCAGGGCAGCAAACTTGCTTCTTGTAGTGCAATATAAAACAAACTGGCTGCGTCTTGTCCTGCGTGCCCGAGTGCTGCAGCAATGGAGTCGGTGCCGGCAGCCTCTGAGTACCGCAGGCAGGGACCGGCAGGAGCCCGCATGGGAAGCCTGCGATGGAGGGAGGGGGGTAGGATGGTGCAGCACAACCCACGCTGGACTGTTCAGCTGGGAGTATATGAGAATCATGGTGAAAGTGTGCTTTTGGGCTATAACCAGAAAGTGAGAACCATAATAATTCATAAAAATGAAGGCAACTGCAAAAAATCAGCAAGAGCTAGGAAAATAGGCTTTCTTTCTTCATCCATAACACAAGGATAACAGTATTTCCTTACCTGACAGGTAAAGCATTTCCATGGGTCTTCAGTTATTGGGTCAGGAGCATCTTCTAGAACTCAAGCATCAAGTCAATACTGAGGGAAACAAAGGCTGTTGCCCCAGGCAGTAACAGGCAGGGCAGCCCCAGCCCTGGGCATCAGGCACCTCTATGGGATGGGTGAAGACTGAGACAGACCATCAGCCCACAGGTAGCGCCTGTCCCAGCAGGGCCCATGGCCAGGCAGGACTGGAGACAACCTACAGCATCACTAAGAAGGGAGGATGGCCCCAAGCTGAGCTGAAATGGGCTCCTGGAGCCTCAGGTGGGGCCCATCAGGACCATCAAGGCTTATTAGTGCCTGTCAGTCAAGTGCAGGTGAGGCTCTTACACAGTTATCCAAAAGTAACTACAGTGAATCTAACAGTGCAGGGCAAGAGTCACCCCAGCCGTAGCAGTTGCCCCATGCAAGATATAAGCCGCTATGCCCTGGGGCCACTTTTTCCACATAGCACATCCTACTGCACCCAGCCAGGCTTTGGTTCAAGGGGCAATCCGAAAATGCAGGTGGGTTTGTAATCCCACGAGCAGTCTAACAAAAAGAAGGAGACAAACAGCTCTACTGCATCAGGTTGTAAGAAACAGGTCCAAAACTGCTGATGAGGTTATTTTTATGAATAGCAAATTAATGATAGGTTTTTGGAAGGGAAATTGGTACAGGAGGAGATGGATTTTCCAAAATGTCAGAACATTTTGTTTCAACATTTTTCAAAATGAAAATGTTGACATTTTGCAGGAAAAAAAACTAATTTAGATTTTAGTTAAATGTTAAATGTGGATTCATCAATAGGAAAACTCAAGAAAATAATCCATTTTCTGTCAAGCATTTTAGAACTTAGCTCAAAATTAATTTGGGGTTGGGATTTAATTAAGCGAACCCTTCTGGAAAGTACAGGTTTCAGCTGGCCTGAAGTGATACAACCCAGTTTACACATTCAGGCATTGAGAGAGAAATTCTACACTCAAATTAAAGGAAGGTGAGAGAAGATAAACCAGCTTAAAAGAGCAGCACTTACTATGATACAAGGAACAGGTTAGGAGAGGGAGTGAGATGTACCGGCCTGAGCAGTGCAGATTACAGGAGAATATTCTAAGCAAAGAAAATGATGTAGAAGTGCATAGACCCCACTGGAAGGGGATAGAGGATTTGGCATTACAGGGAAAAAAGTGGGATGCAGAAGAAGAAAAGGGGCTTTACAAACATGTCTTAATCCCCTTCATCGTCAGGCTAAGCCCAGCTTCAGAAGATATAAATGCTTAAATAAACACGAGTCAATTTATTATGCCTCTGTGTTTCAGATCTTCACCTTCTGCCTGGCTCATTTACTGCAATTAAATGCTTGTAAACAGATTATACCCTGAAAGCTACATTTTCCTGGTAAGTGGTCACCTTAACCTCCCCTACTTTCACTGTGGCTACTATTCCCCAGGTCACACTGTAATCACTGAGTAATGGGACCACAGTGAATTGCTAGGTCACTTGGTTCAACAAAACTAGCATCTCCAGCATCCAAACCACGTATGCGACTGTGCTTTGCTGATTGCTGTGACAAGCACTGCTTACAGTCAGGAAAAAAATTAGTAATGTCATAATTCTTAAAGATCCTAACAAAACTTGCCCTGAACACAGGACACATGCTGCTGTATTAAACTACTAAGCATAATAATGAACTCTACACTCATCTAGTTTTGCTTTCTTGTTGGTTATGGCATTGTACGCATTGTGAAATCAGCAAAGTGGAGCCTACTGTGAAATGGTGTAATTTTCTGGAAACCTAGATAAGCTTCTCCAAGTCATTCTAAGAACTGGAGTTTCATTGCCTTGTTTTTAACTCAGTCCAAAATAAGCTTCATCACAACCTGTACAGGCGGAGGGAACTGCATGAGCAGCTAGTGGAACCTTTAACAACACTGACTTTTTTTAATGCTTGGTTTGGTTTTAGTGGCAAGGTCTGAGCTGAAATATTACTGACAGGGACAAAGTTTATTACCATTTCTCAAATGGGAAGCAGGTTTTGAGATGTTGTAGGTGAGTGTAACTCCACTGAATCAAATGAGGTTACCAGTTTATAGTAATTGGTAGTCTTAGTCTGTATTTTCTGCCCTCTTTGACGCTGACTCTGTCAAACTGCATTGATTGTCTCTACCAGAAAAAAAACAAAACAAAACAAACACCAAAAACATAGGGGAGAATAAACATTCCTTCTACATTCAGGTTAGAAGATTTGCTGTCTCCTGAACAGGACTAAGCAGATCATTTCTCTCCTATATTTGTATACCACTCCTCTCCCTCCGCTCAAACACAAAATATCTCTACAAAAATGAATAAGAAATGTGAAGTTGTTATGAAAAAGAAATACATTGCCTAAACTGAGCTTGTAGCATGAGTTTCACAGCTAAGTGGTGTGCCTTCATGGACTGATCTCTCTACATCACTTTGGAGAAGCAATTTGAAAATAAAGACATTTCCTTGACTGCCTAAACCCTAGCAGCAGAGAGGAAAGGAGGCTACGGCATGCAAGACGCTACAGGAAGCCAGCTCTTTGTTTTTACATAATCATCTCTATTCTCAGCTTTATGAAAAGTTCGTAAAAGGGAAGGAACAGAAAGTTACAGTGACAATGCAACCAAAACTCAGAGATGCAGTGTGGTGCTTAGTGGTGTTTACCTGCTCCAATAATTCTGATCCCAGGACAGAGCGCTGAAGATTAGCTCCAGACCTCATTAGGCAGGATAGAATTATGTGGGTTAACAAAGTAATACTCTTGGCTTTCTTTTGCATTTTAAAAGTGGCTTGAGACCTATAAAATCCCTTTGAATTTTATTAAAAGTCTTCCGCAATCATTTTTCATCCTTCAGCCCAGTTGAGCCGAACTAATAAATTAGCATGTTATCTGTGTGGATATCCATTAGAGCTTCAAATGAAGATTATTAGAGCCAAAAAACTAACAATGCCAGTTACAATTGGGGATGAAGCAAGCTGGTCCACCGAGGACAAAGAATGAGGGAGACATCTACCCCATGACCCTACAGGAGATGGGCAGCATGAGGAAGAGCACCTCCAGCTGCCAAAAGGGCAGGCTTTGGACACTCTGAGCAGGCAGCCAGAGGCAGGGAAAGCCAGACAGGAGCCCACTAGAATTGGGTATGTATGAAAGCTTCAGGGAAGGCTCATCAGGCTTATCCTTCCTGCACAGTTCCGGTGAGTTTTGGCTTATACTGAACTGATACCAGTTGCCCACATGCTAGTCCTGGCCACAGATGAAACTCTGCTTTTCCATCGAGTTGTCTGCCTCAGCCCAAACCCTGCTAAATGCAAGAAGACCACAACATAAACATAAATTGCACAACTTTCTAGTTGCTACAGCTTCAGACAACGTAGCAGCAGACATGCTTTGAAGTTGGAGTGATGTATTCGTACTTGGCATCAGATTCCCCCAAGTCTTTTGCTTACTTTCTTCACACATTTGGGGATTTCTGACCAAAATATCAGGACAAGTAGAGTGTAATACTTTTTTTGCTGTTTCGCAAAGCTCGTAAACAGGCAAACTTTACAAATGAAGCCAGGGTGTGAAAAACAGGTGTAATATGGAAAGTGGATGCTAGGAGGTTGTCTCTTTACTAAGCTCCATCAGCAGTGCCCTATGCCCAAGTACTGTTTGCCCAGTGAAAGCTGGCAGGATGCTGGCTACACCTCTTGCTGTCCTGAGCAGCAAGCAGAGGAGGGCAGTGGGTGGCTGGATCTGAAACCCTTCAGGGTAATCGAAGCAGATTGCAAGGGCAGAGCTGCCTCAGCCCCTGAACTCCCCACGCTGGTCCGGAGCGGAGAGCCAGGACTGCACACCCAGCCGGGGGGCTCCGGCTGCTGGGGACCCGCATGCTGCTTCCCACTCCCCAAAGGTTCTCCAACAAACCCAAGGACCTGGAGGGGTCACAGTGAAAAAGGGGGTTAAAACGGCTTTTACACAAACACACACCAAGCCTTCAACAGGCCTGACCACCAAACAGGACCGAACACCTCCTTTGAAGGGAAACCCACCATAGAAACATGCTTCCATCTTCTTGTCCATGCTCCTCTACCCTGCCCTGTCACCACAGAACTCATCTTTCTCCCTGCTTGCCTACCTTGCTAACCTTCTCCTTTTTCCTTCTCCCTGTTGATTTATTTCTGTCCCCTCTTGAAGGAGTATTTGGGTCACCGGTTGCCTATATGAGTGGGAGCCTGATGCTGAGGCTCCAAAAGGAGAGCTAAGGCACAAAAACTGTCCAAGTATGTGCAGGCAGGGGAGTGCAAAGGTAGGTTAATTTACTTTCTCTTCAAGGTATTTTCCAAGGATTATTTTCAACCTCTCAACTGCTCTGATTCCCACGACCCTGTCTCCGAAAGAGCAGGTGGCCGGGCAGCCCAGGTGCATCCTGCAGGGTGCTGTGCAGCCAGCCGCTGCTCCGCTGTGAGCTGCTGGCGTTTCAGCTTCCCTCGGAGCAAACTAATCAGAAAGTAGGGATTTAAGGGAAATGTCATCACACACTGCCTGGTTCACTGAACCACAGCAGCTTGGTCTTGCTTCCCTGGACTCTCTTTCTTTACCTTAAACAAGGCCTCGCTCCCTCTTCCAGGGCTCCAGCCACACACTGGCTTCTGCAGCCTCCACCTGCATCAACACCACCCCGATGTTAACGCAGAGACGAGTTGTTCTTCCCCAGAAGAAAAAAGCTCCTGCCTGAGCTGAGCCTCGTGATGTGCTACCCAAAGCGAATTTCAAGATACATCTCCAAGCTGCTGCTCTTCCCCTGGGGTCATACGGACACCATTTTAGTATGTCTTTATTTCCAGCCTTCCCCCTCTTCATCTAATTCCCTTTCACCTCCCACTCCTATCCTTTATTACTCTTCTTCTTTTCTAAGAGGAAAATATTTCTTTTTACTCTCAATCTCTGTTCCTTTCCCTCCTGTCATTCCCTTCATGTCTCATCCACGATGATATTTTTGTTCGTGCAATAACTAGTTTGCTCTTTCTCCTCTTCCCGCTGGGCTACTTTGATCTCCTGTTCCTATGTCTGTTTTACACATTCCTTTTCCTCCCTCCAAAGACACATCAGTCTATTTCCCATCCCCTCCTCCTTACTCATCTCTCTTTTCCTGCTCTGATCTATTCTTGCTGCACCAAACTTGTTTCATGTGTAGATCCTTTTAAAACCTGCTCTGTTGCCCTGATACGCATCGCAGTAAGTGCTGGAGGATACGGTCTGTCAATCCAGTCACCCTAAACCAACACAGGATGCCACTTTAACACCCTGCCTTAGCCACGCTTTATTAAGAAGAAGAACTCCAGACTGCCAAAGGAAAACCTAACCCAGGGAGCGCTTAGGACGATAATCCCTCGGTCACTGTGAGTTCAGCAGATCACATTGCAGTGCAAACCTGGAAGAGCCCCTGGGAACCCATCGCAGTCACTGCCCG
>NW_009629291.1:110487-140583 GCF_000690535.1 Cariama cristata | reverse complement strand
GGTGCCGACCGACAGGAATGGCCTTTTCATTGTCCAAGATAAAGAAAATTCCCTGAAAATGAATAAAATTCACTTGCAGCTTCATAGGACTGTGGAGACAAGAACTTTTAGAGCTACGTGCTCTTGGTTACAATAAATCACAGCAAGATTCAGTGCCAAGCAGCAGGGAGCCTGCTGGCCTCCCACAACAGGAACCCTGAAGGTGAAAATTACTCTTCCCCTCCACATGAGAGCCATTTACTACCCTGTCCCTTGCCCTGAGAATCTGTAAGCAGGGAGAAACAAGAAAAGTCTCAAAATCATTCTTTTCCACTCTGTGCCAAACAAGACATTAGCACTTTCTGCAATGTCTCCTCCTGATGAAAACTCGCTTCTACCTGACCTGCCCACTTTGGGGAGAAAGCAGGTAAAAGGCAGGAACAAACGGCATGGGAACTGCGGCAGCATGCCCTCCCAAGTCAGAATAACACTTCCTCAGGTGCAGGCGCTGTGAACCAGGGCCTTTTGCAGCCAGAGCATTTGGACGCAGAGCACAAATGCCATTTGGTGCCCAGCAAGTGCTCCCTGGGCATTTGGGCTGGCTGCCAGGCTGTTTGCCCAGCTGCCTTACCTCCGGGCTCTGATGAGCAGCACTTAATCTGAAGGTTACAGCAGAGAATTTTGGCCACTTCAACTCAGAGAGCATCATCCAATGATTTCATTAATGCTGCAGAGCTGTGGGACTGGCACAAATGTTGGCATTCGGGCCTGGAAAGGAGAAGAGAGAAGAGACTGTCTGCATTTTTGCTTGTTCCAAAGTGGAGAATATGGGAACAAAATGATGTGCTTGTGATAGGACTGGTTTAACAGCAAAGTGAGTCCAAGTCAAAAGACCCAAATGAAACATGCTGTTAATTTACCAGAGCATTTGCAATGTCAGTCCCAGAAACCTGGCATTGCTTTCTTTTACCTTACACAGCCATGCGAATCAGTCATTCAGATGGTATCATCAATATCATAAGATGATAACTGCAATGACAGCCATGATAAAGCCAAGTTTTCCTCCCTGATCTCCTGCCTTGAACCCCCAGGCTCACTAATGACAGCAATCTGCAAGTAAGCTCAGTGTGCACTCAAGCACCCATGAAATAATAAAGTGGCCACAGCAATCTTTATGTCATTGCAAAGGTTAGGTGCAGGCTGCCCTTTGCATGCCCCAAATCCAAAGCCAGTTTGTGTCGGGGGCGAGGAGAAGATAAAAAAATCAAGATGAAGCAAGTCTCAGTGATTGCTGCGCGTGTACACACGCACGTGCAGTGCGTTGTTTGATAGTAATGCCCTGAAACGTTTTATTTCCACAGTGCTATAACAGCATCACTTAGAGTCAGTATAGGAGCATATTGCAGTTCAATTTGGCAACATGCGGTTTGCCTTGGGTTTTTTAGTACAGTAAGGAAGATCCAGAAGCCTGGTGAACTTTTGTGAGCCCATCCTAAATAATTTAACTGAAATATAAATTACCATGCCTAAGAGGTCAGCTCAATCTCCAGGAAATTAAATTAGCCCATTTATTGCATAAATATAGTTATTTCTATATACAGGGGAACAGTTTGAGTACCTGACAAGCATCTATTGCGTCTTTGACGTCCAGTTGCGCCTGCTGCAAGGGCACAGGTCTCCTGTGTCCTAGATTCCAACTGTACGGCTGTGTCTCAAATGCTCTAGGGCATCTAAAATGTCACAAGACACCTACATTTGGGCACCTGATTCACTCCCCCATGCCCCTGCAATAGCAGGTGATGTAACATGATAAATATCAATGTGGAAAATCTCTCCTCTGCACAATTCCCAACCAGTTTCTGACCGCGAGCTCACCAGGGCCCCAGAGAATTACCTCTTGGTACCAAGTCAGTTGATTTAACTAGAAAGGCATAATAAATACTAAACCATCTATATACGTATAGCATTGATATTGCATAAATTTGTGCCTCCCCTTTGAGGTTCTACTTACCAATTCTGTCATTGGAGGTATAGTGGAAACCTGTGGACTCAGATCAGACTATAGTCAAGGGCAGCATTTGTTCATGAATTGAAGTGACACAGATTAATGGAGAAGAAATGTAATTTCATTATCTGAATCTGAACAGATCTCGTCATATAAGAAAAAAACCTTAACGCGTTGCTGATGGCAAATATAAGTAGATCCCTTAATAGCTATCATCACTGACTGAATCATATGAATACCTAACTCAATTGCTGTGCTAGAAAACAGCTTTTGACCTGCCGATAACATTTCATTTTGAACTCAGGTCTAGCCACAAAACCCAAGTCTTTTGAACCTTGAAAGATATATACACTGCACATGCAGTGAACTCCTAGCCTTGAGGTTGAACATTGCCTTATTTGGTGAAAATTGATTGGATTTGTCAGGTGAATAAAATTCTTTATTGAATTTGCCTGGTTGAAGGTATGCCTGCGTATTTTAGTTTTTCATTAGAGCGCTGCTGAATTTGTCTGAGGTAGTTAAGAATACCGTAAGTGATACATCAGGAACAATTGGACCAAACCACAGCAGAAACCCCCCAGAAAAACATGCTTTGCCTATGAATCTGAGCTCTAAATGCTGCTGGTTTCAATTTCTCCCCGCCAGAGGGGAGCAGGAGAGAAATTAGGCTAGAAAAATGTTTTGGGTTTTTTTTTTGAAAAGAGAAAAGAAAAACCTCAAAACCACCTCTCCTCACTCATATACACACACACACACACTCACAAACACTGCCAGGAAGGACAGCACAAATGTTTCAGAACCAGCTGTGAAGTTCAGCAACAAGCGTTGGAGCAGGGCGCTCAGCAGAGCTGCCCGTTTGCCCTCTGCTCTCCTGCTCCCCACCACCCTCTCCACACAGAATGCGTCCGACATCCTACGCCTGGGGAATTCATTTCAGTTGCCCGGGTCCGATTTCTAATTATGATGCAGGATGCACGGTGATAAATTTCCTATGGGATACTCATTATATAGAGCATATGAATGTGCTGTAATCAGGCGTATTTGTTGCTATGGAAAAACACAGTAAGCATGCAGAGTCTTCTGTGTGGCATCTTTAGTGTCCCTGCACTCAGAGTACTCGGATTCCTTGGCAGCGTGCGGCATAGCAACATGTTGTCTGGCAGAAAACCCAAGGACGTTACAAGTTTCAACTGAAAAACTTGCGGGGCTCGTTAGCCTGTTGCATCTTCAAGGGGCATTAGGCTTAATTATTTTGCATTATTCCCTTTTAAAGAAAGGGATCAAAGAAAAGTATCATGGGCAGCACGAGGTTGAAAGTGTGACCTTTCCCTCCTCCTTCGTAAAGCCTGTTGTCTTCCTCATACATATACTGGTCACATCCATTTTAGGAGGTGAAATAGGATTGTTGGACCATGTATTCACACCTTTACACGCTGTGGTTACATAGGGCTCAGCGTGGTTTTCCCTGCACCCAGGTGAAGGGGTATTAGCCTGAACGCTACATAGGGCAATGCCCAGGTAGGACATGCTGTGCTTGAAAGTAAAAAAAAAAGGAAAAAAGGAAAAAAGGAAAGACAGTCACCATGCTTATTAATTAAATCCCCTGCTAATCCCTTCTGCAAGCGGCTGGTGGAGGTGGGGAGGGGGCCAAAGTGCAATCCTCTCTACGCTACCAAATTAAATGGTTCTCAGTGGTGCATGGAAACACTCAGCTCGTTTGTTTTACGCCTCCCTTATTTTAAAACACTTAACCTATGGCCCAGGCCCACAGCACCGAAGTGCATTCCTCGGGGGTTCACGCAGTCTCCATAGAGAGGCAGGGACAGCAGCGAAGCCATCTCGCTCCATAGCCTGCTCCACCTGCTCCTCCAAAGAGATGGGGAGACAACACTCACTTCCATCATCTTTAAACAACACCCAACTCTGTATTTCTGGAGGCTTTGACCCAGAGACAGCCTTTTCTGACGCTGTGCTTGAGGTGAGAAGCAGAATGATGCAGCTGCGAAGAACTGCCAATTGCGTATTGATGGCAGGAGTATCGGCCACGTGAAAAGCACAGAGGTGCTGAGCATCACGGCTGCCAGAGTGTCGGTGGGGAAGCAGGCATCATTAGTGGTCTGCTCCTTATTCCTGCCAGAAAATTAGTTGCAACTCTGGGAAATTCCTATACCTCCCTTTGCAGCAGGGAAATTAGAATATTCTGTCTGGAAATTAAGAGGGCCAGGCAGGCTTAAGCTGCCATAATAACCATTTCTGCTTAAACACTTAAACAATAAATGCAGATGTAATGAAGAGTGGAGTGGTTTTTTTCTTGAAAACATGAGTTTACTCACATTGTAGTGCAGCAGCACCCACATTTCTGGTCACCTCCTGCTGGAGGAGAGATCTGATTTGTACTTGTTGGTTTGTACTGCTGCCTTTACGCAAAAAATAAAGATAGAATGAATTAATCTATTTTCTTTCTTATAGTGGGCACCAGTCCGTTGGATCAAGTAGCATTAAGCAGGTCTGCCACCAACTATTTCTGTGATTTCTATCAAGACTAACAACTCCCACTTCAGTAGAAAGATTTTGGAAAAATAGAAGGGCATGTGTGCATAAGAGGAGAGGCGTTGAAACCGTCAGGCTCAGAGATGCTCTGCCTTCGCTGCTTTCCTCTGCTCCCATTTCTCTCGCCTGAACTCCCCAGCAGTTAACACTGTGCTATGAAATCCAAGGATGGGGCTGCCCAAGCTGTGAATAGCTGCAGCAGGACCTTACCAGCCTGTTACAGATTTCCACTCGCTCTTCCTCAAAATGAATCCATCCTTGTCCGATTCCTCTGTATATAGTGGGCAAGATCCCTTCATGCAAAGGTGGCACCAGGAGCTGCAGCAAGCCAAGAGGTGAAGGGCACGTGTTCCTACACACACACACTGGAGATGTGCTGGCCATGCAGCTGTCAACCTCGCTGCTGGATTTGGCTGACTGAGCTGAGAAACCTTGCAATGTAGGAAATCCAAGCAAGTGAGTAACAAATGGAGACCTCCACATCTCCGTGGCACACACACAGGTTAACAAAAAGGGACAGTCTGTCCAGCAGTCCTCTGCTGGCATGGCCAACAACCCACCAGAGGGATGTGGGTCCTCCCAGATGCAGCAGGGTCGGTCCAAACTGGTGCTGCTGGTTGACTTCTGCTAGCCTGGGTGCAATAAGCTGGGAGCAGGCTAGTTCTTGTGGATAATACCACACAAACAGGTTTCCTTACAGTGCAAACCTTTCATAACAGCCTGAGAGACAGGCTTGACTTTGCTCAAAGTCTGGCTGCCCAGAGAGAAACACACAGCCGATGAGGGACGCAGCCGCTCGGGAAACCCTGTGGCATCACTGTTGCTGCCTTTCTTGTGCTTAGTCTCGCTCAAGCATCTCGGGGTACTCCACAAAATCAGATTAATACCACCAGTTCTATTGGTTTTCAAGACTGGCAGCTGGGGAGAAAAGACTAACAGGGTTCTTGAGTTGCAAATGGGGTAATGAAAAAGACAGGGCTCAGTTCAGGCTTGCTGCTCTGCTGGGAGAGGTGGAATTTCCTCCAGCCCATGCATCCTAACCACAGCCTCCCAACCCACCTTCTCCAACACGTGGGCTGAACCACTGCAATATGTGCACACAGAGAACAAACTGAAGGTAAACAGGAGCTTCAGCTTGATTGCCACTTCCCATAAATTCTGAAGAAATTTTCACTCACTCAAAGAAGTTGTGTTTCATTTACCTGCTAGCTCCTCCAGCCTACAATGCGTTTTGAGGAGAAACCATTACCCATGTCTTTGTACAGCACCTCGCACAATGCCATCTCAACATCTTAGATGGCATAAAACATAAGCCTATTAACTTCATAAAAATTTACCAGCATCTCAAGCTCATAACTCTCTCCAGAACAAGTGCATTGATGAAAACTAATGTCTGTACAAAGAGGCTGTGATATAAAACCAAGCTGACAACAGACCGGCGACTGCCCTGCTCCCAAGCCCCTGGCAAGTGGGCAGGGTAATAGTCAAGTGTTATTCATCGAACTTGAAGGAAAACCGTTCAAAACATTCTTGGTTTTGTTAGTGTAGATTTTCACAATGCTTATAAATAAGAAACTTGGCAAGAAACATGAATACACAATTTCTCAAACAAAACACACGTAAAAGAGTGAAATTCCCCTCCTACTTCAAGGGAAAAGTGTCTCATCCACTGATGCCAAATACTGATTTAAAACACTGACAGATACAGACCACTAAAACTTCCCGTAATGAACTGTGGTTTTCAGTGTTGGTAAGAAACCTCAAAACACAACAGGAAATGAGGCAAAGGGTTTGTTTTGTTTCCCCTACTGTTGCTTATATAAAAGGGAAATCGTTATCGTTTATTGCTAAATCCATAACTCGGAAAAAAGATCTGATCTTCCCATCACTCCCACCCCACCACGAGCCCCTCCACGCTCCCATGCACACATGTCTGGAGGAGCAGCACCAAAAATGATGCAGATCTAGGTTGTGCCAGGTGTAAATGAAAGCAGAAGCTCAAGTGCTGATTTAAGGTCTTTCAAGTGCTGCTTTTTTGGGAAAAAAAATTGTAAAAACGTTTTTCCTCTGTGTCAGTTGGATCTTGCCAGCAGCACTGCCATCGTTACCATTGGGGGCTTCAGTTTTAATAGTTGGGGGGGGCTTTTTGACTCTCTGCTGAGTTTATTTTTTTAATCTCTCTGCTGAAATGTTTGATAATCCTATAGCGCTTTTCTTTCCCCAAGCAGGGGAAACTTTTGCCTAGGAAGTTCTGGAGAAGTGATTTTTGTCTTGCCTTTTTCTGCACATGCAGCCTCCTCACGCTTCCCATCGCCTCCTTCCCATCCTAACAGCTTGATAATGAAATTGCAGCATAAAACAAACGTGATGAATTGTAGAGAGGTAAGAGCTTCTTAAAACCATGCAGTCACAGGGGGGAGAGCTCGAGAGTGCAGCAGGTTGCTGTAATACTGCACTCATTTCACATGCTGGATAACTGAGCATCAATCCATAGAAGTGAAAAGAGCTATTGTGACTTCTCTTATTTCTTGTCTGAGCGTGTCCATGGTGGCAGCTACTGGGACACTACCAGTAAATACACACTGAAAAAAATACCAAAAAAGATGACCCTCATTTCTGCTTTTAACTTCTGGACTGTGCATCAAAACTTCCCTGACTTCAGTGCTTAAAAGTGGTGACAATTTCATGTTTCTTACAGACTTCTTCAACTCTGAATTGAGGGTGAATCCAAATATTTGAGGTTGCACTCCTAGGCTATCTAAGTCCACAAAACTTGCAGTATAAACTCTACTTTCTGCAACAACTTGTGCCTAGAAACTACAGGCATATCGTTTTAAAAATCCATAGAAATATGACAGAAAGTATTTCCCCAACTGCATTCAAATTAGCTATGAATCTAAGCTATTAACTAAGGCAATATTAGCATACACGTAGCAGAGCAGCTCTCGGCAGCACTAGTCCGCCTGTGTCACACTGCACGGATTCTCGAAGGACAGCAAATACACAGAACCAGCTCTCTGGAGCAAGTGGGAGTGTTGCTATCCCATGAACAGGATTAGATATAAGCAGTTGTAGACGAGGAAGGGAAAAAAGAAAAAATTACCTTGGTTTTGAGGACAGAGTCCAAAGAAAGAGCAGTAAACATCCCAGGGCTGCGTCACTTTGGTAATTCAGCCAGAAGGTGCCATAAATAAGGTCTACAGGCCAGGATACATTAAGGAGGCATCAAGACAGTTTTCCCAGGGATAGAGATGGTAATCTCTGCTCAGCTGCAAAAGGCTGCAGCTGCTGAATAATTGCTTCGATACCAGTGGTTTCAGAGACAGCTTATCAGCCTGCCCTGTCCTGCTCTCAGAGTGGGAGGTTAAGGTCCAGGGACAGAGACAAATTTAGAAGGACAAAGAAATGATAAGTAGAAGGAAGAGGAAGGCCCCTGTTTGCTTCCCATAACACTTCTAGTTTAGAGAGATAAGGACCCTTTTCTTTTTGTCGGAGCAATACAAGGGAAGTGGATTAGCTGTGTTGGCCAGGATTTTCCTTGTGGACCCAGAGAGAGCGGGAGGCAGCAAGCTTGGGTCGTCTGACTCCTGATGTCCGACTGCTGCTGTGACATTAATGATACCAACTGTCCTACAGCTGAGCAAAGCCTCTTCCAAAGAGGGATTCACCCCAATGTGGCTAGTTGCTATTTAAAGTGAAAAAAACATTGGTTTCTACCACTTTTGCCAGATGGGATGGGAAATTTTGAGCAAGAAATAGCATAGATTTGTTAGCTGGGGCACAACAGTGAGCTGATGCCACTCTACAGCTTCCAGATAGAGCAATGCCCAGCAGTTCAGCACACAGGAGTTCAACTGTGTCTTTTCTGGCCTGAAAGAAGACATCTTAAGAGCATTAAAAATAAAAATAAATAAAAATACACCTTTTGAACCTGCACCCAGCAGCAGTGAGACAGAGGGCAGGTAGGTGGGCAGAGGGAACCCAAAAGCTCCAGTGAAGAATTTAACCTCCTTTGGTTTTCAGGAGGAAAATATACAGCAGTGTATTGTGCTAACACAGCACTACCGTGCTTAGCAAGTACCTTCGCAGTGGATTCTCCTCTCTTGGCAGCAACATCGCACCCTGCTTCTGGGCTCAAAAGTTTTGGAGTGCTGGAAGCCTCTTG
This sequence comes from Cariama cristata, assembly GCF_000690535.1. NCBI lineage: Eukaryota > Metazoa > Chordata > Aves > Cariamiformes > Cariamidae > Cariama > Cariama cristata. Next base: position 131,884 of record NW_009629291.1, on the reverse strand, counting down.
GCTGCAGGGCATGGGGAGCAGGCAGCTCCCGTGCCCTCGCCCCGGGACCTCCCACTTAGCTTCGCCCCTGGGAAGAGCCCCATGGAGAGGCACAGCAGATATCTTCGAACAACGTTTTTCAGTGGTTATCCATGGTTACACTCGATTTTGTCAGACAGTACAGCACATTGATGATGTCACTTCTTAAACCACAGTTTAGCATAATTCTTAGGTGCCTTGATAAGTCTCATTGAACTCATAGGAAATTAAGCAGATGATTATCTAATCAAGAGCACAAACAGCAATAATTTTCCCTTATCTCCCCATCAGCCTAGGATCTCAAAGCAATTTACAGAATGAATAAGTCAAGACATGCAGCTAATCTCCAAGGGATGGTACTGTGCCCATTTTACAGGGAGGGAAACTGAGGCGCACAGTTTCCAGGCAAAGGTAAGCATGCTTGCCCATTACACTCTTGACAGACTCACTGAAACCACGGGGATGACTGTTGAAACGGGAGGCTTTGTCTCATGAATGAAGGGACTAGAGATGGACCTGAAAGTCTGCATCAAGTTACAGGTGAAAACACAGATCAAACAGGAAAAGACCTAAAGAGCACCAGCTTCTCAGTGCGGTGACAGGTCTGCCTCTTAGAGGCACATACAGAAAGGCTCTCCCTCTCTTTATGAATAGGTACATATATATGTTCCTCTTTGAAATTCGTTCTTACATTGCACTGTTGACTTACCAGCCCTCTGCGGCAAGGGAGAGGTGATGGATTCACATTAATGTGCATCCCGGGAAGCAAGCACGTCCCCAAGGGAGCAGCATGATTCATTTTTAATGATACTTCTCTGAGTCTGTAGGCTCCATAAGCCAAGAATTACAAGCCTTGAAAGTCATCATCACTGACTGAGCTGTTGTTGGTGAAGGAGGGTTTCCAGCCCAAGTGGGAGTCATTACAGCAGAGGGATCATTTTAAACTAAGTGACAAGAATATATTAGAGGAAGGAAAATTACACTTTTCAACAACTGAAGAAAATAAAAAACCACTTCCTGCCAGAAATTCTGATTCAGAAACAAGACAAGGAGGCAAATTTCTTCCCCCATCTATGCTACATAGAGCAAACCTACACACGTAGGTCAGAGGCCTAGCAAGAGCCTGAGGCTAAACTAATTATTGTGATTTGCTCGTCTTTTGTAATTAATGTAGGAGAGGCTTAAGGCTGTTAGCAGCTTTAAAGAAGTAAATCTGAAGGACCAATTAATTAAAAGCAGCAGTGCTTAATAAGGACCTTTTGGTTCTCTCATGTTGATTGTTATATTTGTTGAAAGTTAAGTTTCCGCTGTCTGTCAGATCTTGTCTGGTCTTGTAAAATAGATCTTCTTACTTGGTGCTTAACCACTTGACACTGGAACAAAAGCTTTCGATTACAAAGCAATTTGTGGGGATTATAATGGAATGAGCTACACCCACGCTCCCTGATTTAACAATCAATTTGAAGCAATATTCAGTTCAACCAAGAAGCCTTAAGGACTCTGAAACTACAGTTTGGATCTTCTGGTTCCTCTCCTTCAGGCTGGAGCCCACAGGTGTTAATCATGCAGGTAGGTTGAAGCATGCACCTCAAATCTTATTCTGAAAACAAAAGTATGGATGCCCTTTTTCTTACTCATTCTTGTCTTAAACTGGTAATTAAGCACCCATCTCTCTCCACATTTTCTGTGTAAGTGTAAATCTAGTGCAGACTAGGAGAATCATGGCTTGCTTTAACCCAGAAGTCAAGTTCAGCTGAGCACCAGAGAGATACGGTCACGGCTTTATCTTCTTACACCCGACACCACATAGCCAACAGTCAAACCATGTCCGGAAAGCAAGCTTGCACCCCTGGGTCTTCTGTTACTAACAGATTCCTTCCTCTGATGTAAATGCAGTTGGATGCCAGAGAAACAAGGAAGATGTTATTGAGGTCACAGTCAGGAGCTGAGAGCTGCTATGCTCTTGGACCTGGTATGTTTAGGAAATCTTATGCAATTTTCTTATACGTGTGGAAAAACGTTAATGCTTTGGTTTATTTGATCAGGGGAACAAGTAATTCACCCCAAGAACATCTATTTTTTGTTTCTGTTAAGCTGCATCTATGAACCAAGTCCTAACAGCAGAGCTCTGCATGGGGGGAAACCCAGACCAACGTGTTACCTAAAGACCCTGAGCATCTTACAGAGAAAACAGTATTACTCACGAGGTGAATGAGGCAAAGACCAGGACCCTCTGCCTATTTGCTGTCCTTCTATAAAATGTGCAAAAGTGTTTTGTGCTGGAAGAGAGAGACTAGGAAAGGAGTAAACAAGTATGAAAAGAATAAAGACCAGGTTACCAACTTAGCCCCAGAAACAGCCCTTTGTGAACAAAATTGGACTATTTTGCTTAGCAAGACAGAGGAAACATGTCCATGCTATTCTCTTTCAGACACCTTCTCTGTCATCTGTCCCCACAGCTAGCATTTTTTCACATGCAGCAAATTAATTTTACATTCTCAGCAGGCATCCCTTTCAGAGACCAGCCAACTTCCTGATATTTTGTGTTCAGTTTTTATATCAGCAGATCTATTTTAAATAAAAAGCTATGTGTTTTACAAAACATGAGTGCCAGTAACACAGAGGAAGAATGTGACATTTTTCTCCCCAGGATATTTTGACTGACACATGAAAAAGTCTATAATCTTACACAGGCTCAAGCTGCTCATGTTGACATCCAAATGTTTGGTGAAAAAGAGCTTGATTGCTTTCCATGAAAGGTATAGGCTTCTGATTTAGTCTCTCCACCCCAGAAAAAAACTGACCTCGAGCTCTTTCTCAAGGTATTTTATTTTATTCACCTGTCACAATTGCAGCGGGTGAATTGTCTTTCTAGTGCTTAACCAAGTCTCCACACAATATCTTGTTTATTTTCATCACAGTCTCACAGTACCAGCTGCTCATCTGAACCAGCTGAGCCTGTCCTAAAAGCCATCTCAACTCATTGCTCAGCTTGGCGGAAATGCTCCCTAAGTTTTACAATTACTTGATCCTTAACTCAGCCACCTCCATAAAAGCTCCACAGCTGCAATCCCTCACCATGCACAGAGGTCTACCAACCTCCTGGAGAACTGATCACCCACTGCAGAAAGGAAGCACCTGACTTGCCCATGGAAGCGAGAAAGCCTTCCCCATCCCACACCACCACTGTGCTGCCTCATCTCAACACCATCCAACTTCAGAATCCTCCCAGATAGCAGCATGCAGCCTGCTGTACAATTAGTCAAGCTTCAAACAAGAGCCAGAGCAAAACTTTATTAATTTCTGGTATCCTTATGGTTCTGTGCTTAAGTGAAAGAACTCCAAAACCAACACAAAAAACATCCCCTAAGGGTTTTTCCCCAAACACTGCAGTGGAAACTCCATGAGCTTCAAGTCATCGTTTCAGACTGATTGCTTTGTCAGTGAGTGGGAGAAACAGAGGCTGAATTCCAGCCCCCCAGCACCTGCAGGGCATGGAAAACCTGCTGGAACTGGGTCTCGCTGAGCAGGGAGCCCCAATATCAGCTCTGCTTCCCAGGAATGTGGAAGTAGACGTTACCAGTGTGGACAAGTAGCTAATCTCTCCAGGATTATGAATGAACACAGATTTCAAACTGACTCTTGTATACATGTGTCAGCATTTATGAGTGAAGTTTATGGCTGAGCCATATCAGCACATAAGACAGGAGTTAATAGATGAAAGTGAAAGGGCTTATTTTTCAGTGCAGAGAGAGGTCATCTGTCCACACTTCAGACTAGGTTTGCGTGGATCTAAGTTTTGGGGTTGGGAAAGCTGCTAGTTCACTACTGCATTCAGGGACACAAAATGTTGGATGTGTATCTGTGTCAGCAGGTGTTAATAGGCTCATACTTCACTTCTGAGCCAGACAGAAATTTGGGAGACTTGTTTCTTGTTCTTCCAGATCCAGAGACAGTTACTGAGGGAGCTGATATGGGGAAAAATGCACTTCTGATCCATTGGGGTGCAGGTACTCATCACCAGCTGGGGCTTAGATCCTGAGTTTGGACGTGGGTAAGGCAATTTTGAAAAACTGGAAAACTGCAGAGCTAGAAGAGATTGATAACAGAGTCACAGCAGGGCGAGCGCTTGAAAGGACCAGGGTGCTAGGATTAAGCTCTGAGCCTTTCATGGTCACTTAGATGTGGTTAACCTTGGATTTTGATTTAGTTTATTGTAAGAAAAAAAAAAGGGGGGGGGAGGAAGGGGATGTGGGGGAAAGGACAGTTCACTGCTGAGCTGTTGAGAAGTAGGGCTAGCCTGAAGGATGAGGCTGGCAAAACCATACTACTTATATTTAATGTTAGTACAAGCACAAGTGGGCATCACTGGACTCAACCAGCCTCAGAGCTGCAGGGGCTGGTGCTGGGAAGGGATGGAAGGATGTTTATATCTGCTCTGGGACCTGCTTCTTGCAGAGTTCCCAGTTTGGGAAAGAAAGTATTTACACATAAGCTTTCCCCTGCTTAACTCCATGCCCCCCAGCCCAGCCCAGCGCTGTGGCTCTCAGCTTTGACCCATCTGGGCACCCCTGGAGCCATCCCCATGCCACGACCAGCCTCGGAGCCGCCTTGCTCCGTACCCCTTGTCTTTGTCAGCTGTCCCAGACAGCAAATAACAACCTGCCACAGAGCAGATAAACGCACAGAGGTGGAGCCAACAATTTTTGTCTGTTGATATTAAATAGTGAAGCAGACTGAGTGCCTCCACCACAACGCAAACAGGGGTCCTGCTCTGCATTTTAGCTTTGCTTTCCAAGGGAGACCAGGGTTTTTTCAGCTCAGAGGCATGAGGGGGAGTGTGAGCTCTTTAGCTGAGCACTAAAAATTAAAGTCACTTTAAGATACTTTTCTTCTTGGCATAAGGTTTCCCAGATCCCAGTTTCCAGCAGATCTCAGCTTGATGCTGTCAGCAGCTTTGCATACACACACACCAGCCTCAAAAGCCTGGGGAGAAGCATTTTAAACACCTGTGCCTGCTGAAGCCTGGCATGAGGGTAAAAGGGACTGCCTACAGTGTGCAGCACTGACCTTGGCATTACGTCCATGTGGGTCCCCATGGCTGTGACTACCACCAGCCCAGACATGGCTGCAGACATCTGAGGAGCATTTCAAGAGGCGTGGGCTGAAGAACCATCATGGCAGCCTCTCCCACATTTAAAAAAAAACAAAACAAAACAAAACAAACAACCAGGAAGAACTCTGAAACCAACCAATGGCTAACCCATTTTCTCTCTTTCAACAGTTCAAGCTGAAGATCCCAAACAAGGAAGTTCAGTCACCACAACGCTTCGTACCGCTACCGTGATTGTTTCCCCTTCCGTTTTCTAGGCACACACAGATCCACAAAAATGTTTGGACACCTTGTCCTCATTTATTTCACATGTGTAACTAAGAACATTTGGGACTACAGTCACATGAACTTCTGGTGATAGCCATAACTGCCCCGGTTACTTCCTAAGACATGGTCCCCCCCCCCCTTGCAAGCAGGACCGGGGGAACCTCCTTGCCAGTCAGGGTGAGCCTGTACTTGATGCTCTGGATTCTGCCTTTATTTACCTTTATAGCACCACAGGGCATCACATTGCCCAGGAATGAGATAAGATTTTCTCCATGCCAGAGCTCTGACACTCAGGTCATTACTTGGGAGCAGGCAGAGGGAAGAGAGAGGACAGCCCTATGCAGAAATCCCTCCTCCCCTCAAAACCCAGCCTGGCCACACACCAACTTGTCTCCCCAACAGCTGTGCCAATGTTTTGTGTGTCCCTGCAGTGAACTGGGTTATCAAACTAATCCATCATGAACAGTGCATAGATAATTTTGCAACTTCCCAAGCATGAATGCAAAACAGGCAGAAGGCTGGCAAGTTGATAAACACACTGGTTAGATGGCTTAACAGACCCCGTCCACAGTGATGGGGAAGGGAATGAAAGTTCCTGGTCCAGCAACATTAATTTCTTGTTTGTTTAGTTCAACTTGATAAAGACCTTGTCAGCAGCTGGCTACTTTTAAACAGAGGGGGTAGAAGTGCATTAATATCTGATTAGTTGAGTATTACCCCTCTAGATCTGGACCTCAGCAAGTCTCTAGGATTGGGGTTTTCACATATTCACTTCAGAGTAGGACCCTGCTGGGAGTGAGGCAATCCAGTGGTTGCTGGAAACATTGATCTCAGACTCCCTGCAAATCACAGAACAGAGGGGGAAAAAAAGTGTCTAATGTTTGTTTTTCCCATAATACAAAGTATATAAAAATCTAGTAAAATATTCAGGAGAGAAACATCTAAATGCTGTCTGTCTTACACAGGACAAGAACACTTGCTTAGAAGCAATCAGAAGATGCTTGATAACCTGTTTGCGGCTATGTCACTAGTGACCTATCAGTCTCCTTACATATGAAGATAGATATCAAGGCTGAGCCATTGTGTATTCTTGAGATACAAAGGAGAATACTTTGAAAAGTAGTCCCAGAGCACTCCAGTCATCACCATGAGATGAAGTACAATAAGACATCTGAAAAGCTGTGGCGGTTGTTTTATGTCTGATATGTGTTTTTGTGAATAGCAGCTTCAGTAATTTATGTTCCCACTTGAAAAGCTTTTTGTAGCCTTAATACACACAGTGGTTAACCCTTCTACTCCTCAGTTCGGGAATCTGTACAAGTCATTGAAGACAAATAGCACTATTCTTGCCTCCATCTCCGGCGTCCTTTTCACATCTACACACTAACATCCCCTATTTTCCATGCATGTAGACTAGCTGTATTCCTGAAGCACAGAAGGTACCCCAAAAGAAGTATCCTGAAATATCAACAACTAACTTGCTCTGCCCTTCTGCAGCCTACCCCTCCATCAACATCCTTCATTTTATTCCTTTGGGGGTGTCTCCTCTCCTTCCCAAGGAATCCATCTTTTACCTTTGCTGCCTGTATAAACACTGTCATCCAGCCCCTCCTGCAAATATTTTGCAAGGGATCAATTCAACACAATTTCCAGTCTTTCTTGGGAAATTTATGTTTTGCAGAAGACCCTCTACAAATCATTCCCAAGTACAAAGAAACCTAAGTTGTACCCAGCAACGACTGACAATTTTTAGCTGGTGGGATCTCAACAGAAGTATTTACAGTAGTTTTGCATGCGTGTGCACATGCATAAAATGCAGGAGATGATTAAGAGAAAAATATCATACAAAACAAGAGCAGAGTGGATAATTCCTTATCACAATAATACAACTAGGGCAAGAATATTTACCCTTATATGCCAGAACACAAGAAAAACATCCTTACCTTGTAAAAGATACTCTCTCTTTTGCCTATGTGCCTCTCTCCACCCTCAGCCTGCAGTGGCCTGTGCCCATCTCTGGGGACCTGAGACAGTCAACAAAACCCTCACAGACAGCTAATGCAGGGACACAAGATGCACTGAGATCCTCTAAGGTGTTCACGTCTCAGAGGAAAAAAGTGATATAGTAACAAGTTTGTATGATGTCTGCAGCTGCCTCTGTTGCATCGTGCTGCCACTGCATGTCACTGTTAAGACAGAATGGCAGTGAATGACAGGGATTTTAGGGAACACTATAAAACTCTGGTGGAGATGGACATCACAATCTTCAAGAGCTGCCCCCACTTGTATCTTAGTCAACCACACTCCTAATGCCAGTGCAGGATTGAGGACCTGATGCCTCATTAGCATTTGGACTAAGCTGAAAGCAGCAAAAGAATAAAACCACATTCTTGGAAGACAGAAAAGGTGGGAAAACAGATATGAGAAAAAGGATGCCAGAGGGAAGGGCAAAGAGCAATGATTAAAGATCACTTGCAAACAGAGTTGAAGCCAAATCATTACCTCTCAGCATCTATCAGCAATGAGGTCCTTATGAATTTCATGGCAATATAACGATATCAATTCCTCTACTAACAGAAGACCAATATCTCAGTCTGCTCAAAATTAATAGGAGCTAAATAGGGACCAGTTCTGGCTACACCTTGCTGGTGTGCTCGCAGCCCATCAGAAGGCCAACTCTCGCAACAGCACCATAATATCACCCCCCTGAAAAAGGCATCATCAGAATCATCCCTCTCTGCTCTTGCCCCTGCAGCCACAGGAGACCCTTTGCCTAAGTGCAGGTCCTAGATCATCTTATGATTGGCCTTCTGTGTTGTCCTCATTTCCAGTTTATGAGATCTGGGAGACTCATCTGAGATTAAACAAAGCACTAAAGATTAGGTGTTCTGTAAGTTAGTACTTCCTTTGCCTGCTTTATGTTTAGCGGCTTTTGGCAGAGAGAAGGAACGGCACCAGCCAAGATGGGCTCTTTCTGTGAATCCATGCGACCTAACCAGAAACAAGAGCATGTCACTTGACTCTAGTTAGCAAGCCAAACTTTTACCCAGGGTCCCCTTCCAAACGCTACACTTGCATTCATTTTGCCATCAAGCCATGTGGTTGTTTAACTAGACTCATGGAAAACACATTAAAAAATAAACCATAGAGCAGATCCAGATGTTTTGAAATGCTAAACTTAGTGCTTTACACTCTTCCCTCCTCATCCAGCTTTGAAAAATTCGTAAAAAACTCAAAAGCATTCCTGAGCTGGTTTGTAATGAGCCATTACTTCATACTAAACAGTATACTTTAACACAGACTTAAATAATCAATCTTTTAGCCATAAACGCAATTACCAAAACACTTTGAAGGTTTGGATCAGCTTCATGAAAGGATAAAAATTCTTTGCTCTCTTTCTTACTTTAAATAAGACTATTGTTTCCAATAAAAGTTAATTTTTACATTGAAAATATACACACAGAAGTAAAATGATGTTCCCGAGTACCAATCTTAAGATGATGCAGTAGGCAAGGAAGGCTTGCAGGAAAGGAGGCAAAGGCACTTTGCACATGATTTTCGAGGTGTTATGCACAAGGCAGGAGAAACCAAGCTCAACAGCACTGCCTTGCTTAAACCATGCAGTAAGCACAAGCACACTTGTCTCTCACCAACTTAATTAGCACTCCTCATCATCCATCTTACTTACAGGCACAGTTTGGAGCTAGAGGGCCATAGGGTACCCCTAGCAGTGCTCTTTCTTACTTTGAAATCCATGAAGACCTTTACCTCCCATGTAAATCTGCATTTCTTAAAACCCTTCTGTATTTGAGAACTTCACAGTTTCAAAAAGTTAGTGTCACCATCACTAGGCAAGTACCCACTGCATCAGACAGCCCTCCCTCACTTTAAACCAAGCAAAATTCCATGGCCCAAAAAAGAAGAGCCAAGAAGCTGCTGACAGAGCCATCTGTCCCTGCCAGGCAGCCAGGGACCCTACATGCACCGCAGACGTGCATGGTTTCCTCACAACTTCTGCAGAAATACTCCCATGCTTCAGTTCCTTGAAAGAGAAGACGCAAAGAGCTTAACTACTGGCAGGAGCGAGCCCTGCTGTAATAGCATGAAATCGGGAAGGAATAAAGCAAACCTTTGCTAGGTCTACTAAGTTCTGGACTCAGCTGCCATTTGCACATTACTCCTTCCTCCCTCTCCTATGTTTTATTTCAAATGCAAAGATTTTTAACCTGATCTTGTTCCCTTGGGGTGGCCAGAAACCTCCTCAATTCCTTCCCCATACCACAAGTTAGACTCATAGTTAAATATCTGCCAGGCTAGAATAAGTTACATCATTTTTTCCCCCTTCTTTTCCAGGTATTCTTATTAGTTCCCAAGCTGTCTCCCTGTAACATAGCTTCCTATAGCTTTCAGGCAGTCTGAGAAACAATGGAGATCATGATTTATTTTTTATAATCCTAGATGCAGTAATTGAAAAGTTATATCCCTGAAAAGTAGTCAAATGCATTAATGTATTCAGCCTTACGTTCAGCCATGAGAAGCTTTACTGGGATAGACGTTAAGACTAGGTCACCAGGATGAGACAATTGAGGCGATGGTCATCCTCTGCGTCCCTCAGGCCCAGTTTTTGGCCTTATTTATGCACAAATACCACGCTTGGGTGCTTTGGAGAATCCCGTAAGGTACTCATCACCAGCTATAAGCACTTCACTACCTTTGAAGCTTTGACCCACAAGCTCTTCTTTGCATATGGAGCAGAGAAACCATATGCCACCTAAACTTCCCAGATGAGAAGATGATCAGTGAAACGGCCTTGCTTCAAAATCATCCACTGACATACATTAAGATCTAGACTGACAGTAGTTTTTATACCTTAAAAAAGAAAGGGAAAAATTATATTTTTCTAATAAAGCTTGCATCAAAATTGTCATTAACATGTCCCTAATATCACAAGTTTGGTCACATCTTTGTATTGTTTCTGCATCTCCTCTCCCTCTCTGCCCCAACCCATTCAGAGGTGCCACTTTATCCAGACCACTTTGTGGGCAGTGCATACCTTATATGTATCAGTGAAGATTTCCCCAACAGGCTTTACTTAACAAAAAAAGAAGTGTTCCAGACCACCTGCCAAAGCATTTCTTCAGGATCTGGGCCTTTCAGACTTAGCCTAACTACATGTTGCAGTTCAGCTTTAAAATCAGCTCCAAAACATTTGGAAATTATTACAGTCCTCTAGCTCTGTAATTATAAAAAGCTGAAATTACTTTGAAGCTTCAGTTAGAGAAAACTAATGCTGCAATTACTCAACAGAGCCATTTGCAATGTGATTATCGATGAGGGTTGTATGTTCATATCTGTGCATAAACCTGAATTTGACCCGCTGACGGGCTGGACACTACGAACCACATACCTCCAGGCACCTCTTGTTAATATGCTGCCCCGTAAAACAATCTTCTATAAACTAAGAAAATAACATATTACATGCTGGTTTAATTGTTAGTTACAGTTTCCTTGTAAAGCAGCATATGTAAGAGGGCACTGTGGAAAGCTGGTAAGTTTTATAAAGGAGGCCAGCAAATTATGGCTCAGCTGTATGGAAATGATTAGCACCTGCATATCAGTACAAAGCACCAAAGTTCAGAAACCATGATCTCAGCTTTTGGCAGAAGGAAGAGCCTGAAAGGTCTTAAGTTTTCCTGAGCAATAAATCCAGTGATTACTGAGATTATATTAACTTAAATTAACTTCCATATTTTTCTTTGTAGCAGCATAAACAATGCTACTCAGATCTTGCCAAGTCGGGCACAAGTCTTAAAGATATTGCTTCTTATGGACAGGAAAGTCGAGTCGCATAGGAAGACCTGACCCTATGACCCATACTCATATGAGTAGACCTTAAGTCCAATATACATAATAAGTAACCAAAAACTGTCAAATTTTAGAAGTGTTTGTGATGAGAATAATTTATTTGGTAAAAATCTATTTTTCATTTAAAACATTGACTTTTCTCTCCAAATGTTTTTTCAAAATATATATATACGCACACAAAAGTAAATTCACTCTGCCAGCAGAGAACAAACTTTCAGCAATTTGCTGACCAGCAAATATTTTTGCCAGATATTCTAGCAAAATGAAAATAGAGTTCAAAATAATTCCTATGTAAAAACAACAGTTTGTTGTTTGGGGGGTTGTTTTGGGTTTCGGGGGTTTTGTGTTGTTTTTTTTGTTTTGGGGTTTTGTTTGTTTGTTTGTTGGGGGGGGGGTGTTTGGTTTGGTTGGTTTTTTCATTGGTTTTTTTTGTTCGGTTTTGTTTGTTTTTTGTTTGTTTGTTTGTTTTTACTGTTGGACTCATTTTGATCACTATTATTTGTGACGGAATGTAAAAACCTATGAGAGTAAAGATTTCAGAATTAAGGTACCTTGAGTTATCCAGTCCCTTTCATCAGAACACAACATCCAGGGAGGTTTTTTCCCCCCCCAAGAGGAAGGTACTGTCCAAGGGCGATGGTGAGCCCTGTCCATGAGGGCTGGCGCATCACCACCTGGGTTGCACCCAGCCCACGTGGCACGCAGGAAGGCTATTCACTAGGAAATCTGCTATGAAATGATAAATATTCATTTATCCTCCATTCATATATGCTGTAATTTAGAAAAAGCAGTTGCTGCCATGGTAAAAGTGGTAGCTAGAAGTAGACAGGACCATAGGCTGTAAAGCCAAGCATAACTACCAGTCTTCTCCCACAAACACACACATGCAGTGAGGAAGAGGAAGGCAACTTCCTCATCCAGTCCTTGCAGGTTTGGTTCCAGTTCTTCTTACTGATGTGCAGCCCGTTTGCATCTGTGGGGCCGCACGGTCACTGCAGGAAGGTCCTAAACTCTCGTGTGTTGTTAATATTGACCACCTTGGAGAATGGAAAATGTCATTCTTCTCCTTATCGGTGCCAGGGAGATAAGCTTAGTAGGAAGCAGAAGAAAACAGCAGGATAACAGACTTCTCCATCTCCCACCACCTACAGGGAGCTAGAGGAAGATCCGACATCAGCCTTGGTGCAGCTCGCTGGGGCTCTCGATGCCCTTTGCACAGCTGAGCCCTTCGCAGCAGCAGCTGTTTGACTCCAGCCCACAGCCTCACCAAGCTCCTGCAGCACCCGCAGGGGTCAGCGCCCAACCAGCCCCCCACACCGAACACACTTCAGTGGCATTAACCAACACACCACGGCCCCAACACCACTGCAAACATCCCTTAACTAACACGTACAAACCCCTTCAGCTCAGAGGAGAGCTCAGCAGACAGGCCGTTACTGCATGCCTTCGACTAGACACCGCTTCAGAAAGAATAAAAGACAGTACTTTCTCCCTGGGTAATACTGCCACTTTCACTTAATTAAAATCTTTTAATAGTCGTCTCCCTCCCTCACACCTCCCTGTTAACAGACATCTTATTCAGAGTAGGAAGATTAACAGCATTTTTGTTACTTTGATGTTACCCAGAACAAATTAAAAATCAAATGAATCTAGTTAGTCACTTCTAGAGTACAATGCCTTCTGTGTCAAGTTACTAGTTAGTATTTTTTCTTGTAGCCTGACATCCAAGCTAGAAAGCAATTGGATACTGGTATGTTTTACACCATTAAGATCTTCTGCTTTGGTGTAACTCTGTCTTAAAGCTTTGAATCAAAGTCATGAAGTCACAGGTATTTGAGGAGGGGGAATAATGTCTCCCTAATCTACACTGTTACACAAAGTTATTGAAATAGCTGGTTTAAAGCTCTGTTTATCCCAGGGTTTTATTTCAATGCCGTGTCCTGTTGTTTGGTAGCTTGACTTTGAACCAGAACCGATGCAGCATCACAGCAAACGCAAACTCAGCCTGTCAGCCATAGGAGAACCACAATGATGTGTCACTAAAACAGACTGCCAGACTAATAGAGGCTTGAAAAATTAACATTTTTTAGAAGATCTTGTGTGTAGAAAGTACAGGAAAGGATGGAAACAAGAGAGCATATGAAAATAAGCCAAACCCAAACAAATCCTGTTTGCTTGCCTTCTAAAAACAAACAAACAAAAAAACCCAAACACAAATTTGGATAGAGTCTTTTTGTTTTCTAGTAAGGTTTCAGAAATGTTCCTGATTTTAACCCACCTTTTTATATGGTCTGTGCATTTCACCGTCGGTCACGAAACAACCGCACACTGAGAAAGTTCATGTAAACTCATTTTACACTTACAAAAGGGACTCTATCGGCTTGATCTGTTTTAAGTCCATCATCATCAAAAGGTTAGTACCTGCAACTAGACCTTACCCTTGCCCTGACTTGCCCTGGCTCAGAGGAACTTATTTACTGTCAAGTTAAATCAGATTTCCACATCCATCTAATCGCAGATCCTGTTGCTGACCTTGCATGGCACGATGTGTCTTAGAGAAAGAGTCAAGGACTCCGTTGGGGCAAAGAGAGAGGCAGTTGCCCTTGCCAAGACTCCTCTGGCAGCAAGATTACAGATCCAAAATCATTCAAGCTGTTCCAAACCCAAACAGACTAAACTGCAGAGCCAGAGCATGACAAGGTAAAGATGGGACCAGCTGGAGGTCTGTGGTCCAATATCCCTGCTCAAAGCAGCTCCGATTAGATCAGGCTTCTCAGGACCATGTCCAGGTAAATCCTGAGCATCCTCAAGGATGGAGATGCCACATCCTTTCTGGGCCCCAGTTCCAGTGTTTGACCACCCTCATGGGGAAAAAAATTAACAAAATAGCAGCAGTTCTAATATTGTAAGGTCAGTAAAGGGGTTTAACTGTTAAATTTTTTAATCAAATGTGCAATCTGAAGAAGCGGTGGTGTAATTGCATTACTGCCTGAACCCCCTGACCTCTGCTGAGCAGGGCTACCGAGAACATGTGCACAAGAGGGGAAGAGAAACTGTTTGGAGAACATCTTTGCTTGCTGTCCATTTGGTTGCTGAGGGGTAGGTTGTTCCTCTCCCTTCCCGTAGATGCAAGCTGTTGTATCACTCCTCCAATAAAGCTGTTGGTATGGTAAATCCAGCATCAAGATACAAAGAGTTCAACAGTGCAACAGTTCACCGAGCGAGCTGTGAAGCATGCCCGTCAGCAGAGACAGCTCCTGCAGAAGTGACTGCTCAACCCGTTTCTATTAAAAGTATTCGCAAGAGCTGCTCCCTCTCCATGTGGATATGTGGATGCTGCTTTCCTCCCCACAGCTCAGAGCAGAGGGTAAAACTTGTAAGGTGGGAACTGCTGCTATTCCTGTTAACAGGCTTCTTACTGTAAGTTGAACCACACTGTTCCTCTCCGAATATTTCATCTGGTCCTAGTAGTAGGGGAAATTGGCTCCTTCCTTTTGTCCTCCCATTTTGAATAGAAAAATGAAGTAACAGGGGGAAGTACCTGCCCAGGAGCAGCACAGCCACATCAGCTTGAACCAAGCCTCCAGGTTTAAGCCCAGGTTTTTTAGAGAAATCAGATTTATGTGCTCAACAGGCACTTGCGTGCCTGTGTCTGCCTCTCTCTGCCCATGTCTGAGCACCCAGACAGGATGCCCAAACACATCAGGCATCAATCCCCAGCTCCAACAGGCCCCCCAACACTGCAAGTCATCACCCACCCACCCCTCCTCGCATCCACCATCTCCTGTGGTTTCCTCATCTCTCCGCGGAGCAGCTGCCCCTCACCAGGGCCATGAAGCTGCACCTCTGCCACCACATTTTCTTATCTCTACATAAAGGCACGATCTCTCTCTCCCGAAGGTAACCATGAGACTACAGTAATGCTTGAAAATTAAAAAGCCTGTAAAAGTTACAATAATTGAAATTCCATTTTAATTCCTCTGTGCAGGGGAGGGAGAAGAGGTCTCTGGCACATGTTTTCCCACTGCCACAACAGTTCGTGCATTGTGTTATAAAATTTTTCAGTGCCATTTATTTTTATTTGGCCTGTGAAATACTTTGGGGAAGGCCTCCTCATAAATGGCCCATAAAGTTTGACAGGAACTAAACCTCCCACTGTTTTTGTGACTGATATAAAAGAGAACCAACTTCGTTGGCACCCTTAATGCATGTTTTATGGGAAAAGGAAGACTGTCCCTCTGTACAAGCAGCCAATTCCTGAGCAGACCAAGTTCAGTCCTGTAAGCATCTTTTGTGGCCTTTTATGAGGTAAGGCTTTCCCTATAAAGTTCTGGCCTCGCCACAAATCCACTTCCCTCTGGGCTCATCCATTAATAAGCACTTTCATTAAAATTCCACCTTTCTTAGAGAAACAGCCAAGCCAATTTAACAGGAAATTGACTTTCTCCGTCACCCTCGCGCCTTTGACTGCAGCGACACAAGCTAGCGTTGGCCAGAGACATCCTGCCCATTAGCATTTCCCCTTCGTGCATCTATTTGCAAAAGCCACACGGTTTCTTGCACTGTTCAGGGGAAGAGGAAATGGGAAGGTGTCAGGACAGTCACTTTGAAGATGCAGTTGCTTTCAGAGAAACACCTAGAAGTGATTAACCCGTTGCATCTTCGGCTGCCACGAACCTCCAAGGGAGCATGATGTGGCTCCGGAAAAGCACAGGAATAATGGTGGAGCTCAAAAGGACGGGGAGCAAATAACGATGGCACTGGTCTGAGGGTTACTGGTCCAGTCAAACACACAGAAGATGGGCAGCAAGAGGAGATCAGCTTAAGAGAGATTAAGTGAGGGACAGGGTCACACAGACTGTGGGCAGACATCTGGCTCTCAGTCCACTGTAGGCAGTCATCATCCTCCTGGAGGTGTTAATCTATCACTAGCAAAAGATCAATCCTATAGAAATAAAGAAAACCCAACCTCATGACACAGACTGTATTCCAGAAAATAAATTTCGTTAGCATGCCAATACTTTATGAGCAGAGAAGGAGGCTGAGTTCATCAAATACATTATCTGCATCCTGTATATTGGCAAACATATAAGAATTAAGAACTTTTTTGGCTTTATTGTAAAAATCCATTTTATTCCCTTCTGGCTTCCAAGACAAGCTTTCAGGTGGAAGGCTGTACATAACACCACTGTATTTAGAAATGAGAAACCAGAAATGACGCTGACTCCATCTGTCCGTAAAAAAAAAAAAAAACATAGCACAAAAAATTCCATATGAATTTATTTTGCATTCTAGTGACGTATCTCTCTGCATTTCACAAGAAAATGTCCAGGGGAAATGACAGGTTTATTTTTAGCCTTTCTTTAATCTTTGCAGAGTATGGCAGCAGATTGCAACCCATCATGAGTGTCCCAAACTAGGCTGAGATATGCTGCTGAAAAAGAATGGGTTTGGATTGACTGTCATACTGCAGAGATATGGAGATGTTCTTAACAACCAGCCCCACTCCAGCTATAAGAAATTTGATCATACGCATTTCATTCTCAGTGTCACATATAAGTGGGAGATACATTTGTCACTGGATAATACATTCAGAATTAACAAGAAGAGCTTGTCAGGTTTTGGCTGCAACCACTGAAGCTAAAGCCCGGAGCGAAATAAACTGTCAGATCAGAGCTTTGTTAAAAGGATTAAACCCATTCTTAAGGGTGGAGCTGTGGAAAAGCTTTTAAGCTTTATACTTACACCTGAAAGGTTTTAAACTGGGATTCTAACAAAGGCTGACAAGAAACAAATATTTTAAAAAACAACAGCTAATCTGACCTCACGAGCAGGACCATCTCCAGAATCAGCTGCACTCTGAGCCGTGTGCTCAGCAAACGCTGCTGAGAAACCCTGGATCTGTCAGGCGGTCACTAATTATTGGCCACATTTTTTGGCATCTGCTCAAGTTGCTGTAGAATCAGTAACTGTTTTGTAAGTTAGTCTCATTACAGACCTACTACAGTAATTGATTTGCACAGTGGCCATGTGGTAACTCATAAAACTTTGCACAGGGGTCTCAATTCTGCAAATATTTCCTCCTGCTCTTACGGGGAACAAAGCACCCTATGGAAGTCAGTGAGTTCAGCCATGCTCCCAGCCTGAAAGCAAGCATTAGGAGGATCAGACCATTGCATTGCAGCCTTTATACGATGGAAAAAAAATGTTTTCCTACATTCAATTAATTACAAAATTGCACCACATGATACCCTTGTGAATGAAGTAGGTGTTACTGTACCACTCATTTTGCAGTTTGGGGAGCAGAGCTATGACTCAGAGGTGCAGCGAGCTGCTTGAGGTCACACAGTAGCTCAGTCATAAATAGCATCCAGGTGCCCTGTTCTTGCCCAACACTGAGCTTTCTCACACTGCTTCAACAGTATTTTGGGAGTGCGACTTCAGCTTCAAAGAGGTTTTGAACCCACTCAGTGTCTGGCCTGTCCCACTGCATCTGCTTCACCCACCTCTTCATCCAACCTGCTCTGAACCATGGTGCCCCATGGTCCATCGCCCTCCTACCACCTCTGGGGCCTCAGCTGGTTGAGCCAGGCACAGGCATCTCCTTACTGGCACTGGGGTAGGGAAACATGTAGTAACGGACACTGGGTGAGATGCAACAAGCAGCATAGCAATGCAAACGTGGAAATGCATAGCAAATAACACAAAGTCTGCCGCAGGGAGGCTGTCAGACACCAAAGCAGCCCATGGTCATGGGTGGCTGCTGCTTGCTGGGAAGAGGCTGTCAAGGTCCCTCTACATGGGTCCAAAAAAGGTGCATCAGGAAGGGCACCTGGAAGCAAATGAGCTGAGGAGGTACCTGCAAGTCAAAACACCCTTCCTACAGCTCTAACAAAACCACTCCTACCAAAGAGGCCACAAATCCAGTTGTCAGACTCCACTACCACATGTAACCTGGAAGCAAAAACCTTCACAGCTCTTTGGTAACATACAAGCCTCTTACATCTGTATCATCCATCAACCAAGGCCAGGTTGGATGGGGCTTTGAGCAACCTGGTCTGGTGGGAGATGTCCCTGCCCATGGCAGGGGAGTGGGAACTAGATAGTCTTTAAGGTCCTTTCCAAACCAAACCATTCTATAATTCTATGATCAATAAAATACAAAGTTGGGTCATTCAAATGCCTTGCAGAGCCCAGGCACTCAGTTAAAGATTTTCAGCTAGCTGACAGTAAGCCTTTCCTCTCCTGTTTGGGCTCAAGGCAAGATTTCTGGGCTCTGCAGTTGTCAGAGCTTGTGGCAGTTGAGCTTTACAGGACTGGACCCCAAGGAAGAAGAAAGCACCAGCTGCAGACCCTCTGGCTTTGCAGAGGCTACAATCCAAGGACAAAAAGCTGGAACAAGTCTGCATCACAGAAGTCAGATGTTTTCCTAAAAGTACCATAAAATGAACTCTGATAAGATTAAAGTTTAGTGATTCTGAAAGACAGCAGATAGTACAGCATCAACGGTCTTGGATCACAAGAGCTGAAGTCTAATCTCATTATGATATTGCTGTAGTCATCTAGGAATATGAGCAAGTCTCTTAAAATCTCTGTGTGTCTCTGCTACACAATAGGATATGTCTCTATTGACTTCATCTGTCCAGGTTATCGAGTCATCAGAGCACAGCCTGTTCCTCAGCAGTGCAACATCCGCCACAGCTGCAAAGCCCTTAGTAGATAGCCTCTGACAGCAATCTCGTATTTAATGCTGGTCTTTATGTAGAGTAGACATTACTAAATCATCCTAAGACATACTTTTTTTAAGCAGGGAATCCTTGTTTCATATTTGAAGCCAATTTTTGTCCAAAGAGGCTCATTTGCCCCACCTAGGAGGAAAGGCACTGTGTCATCACACCTTTTCTAGTGATCAGACCAGGCAATGAAGCATCAAGCCTCCCAACACTTTTAATCATTATGTACCACAGCTGTGCAGTATCACTCCTTATGTAAAGCTGTACTGTTTCCCCTCCCGCTTCTTATACCAACCTACTTGAGGGCTGGGGGATGGGGTGCTTTTTTTAATATTTGAACTCAATTGTGATAAGTACTGTACACTCACTGAAATATCAATATACCCCTGGTGACCATCCCTGCCAGGTAATTAGGTTTGTTGCTTTCACAAAAATGAAAGCAAATAAAATTTTTTTTTAAAAAAAGTGTAATTATGGTTTGGAGAGCACTGGTCTCAATTTTTCCATTCTCAAAAGTCCTCTAGGGAAACAAAGAATGAGAGCTACTTATTGATTTCATCCTCGTGACGCTCACACGCAAGACTTGCTGGAAAACAGGACCCCTTGCTAGAAATCACCACGGTCTTCAGCTCCCCCAGGGAAACCGGGAGGGGGAAGCAGAAGTGAAGGCACTTGAGTTTAAAAGGGGAAAAAAAATAGAGAAGGGGGAAGGAAAAAAAAAAGAGAGAGAAAGAAAGAGGGCAACAGTTTCAGCTTTCATTATAAGCACTGTTATATCAACAATGGCTGGGGAACAAAGGAAGCCGTTTCCACTAGTTCCTGCTTCAATTAGTTATTTGAACTAGTGAAGATTGTGCCACTTTATCTCCCCCTTGTAACATAATCATTGTATTTTACATCTCATGAGAAAAAAGGCCTGCCAGAGGACGTTATCTGGCTCTGGGTCATACATCACAGGAGATAACATCGTTATTCATGTCAAAAGGGATGATCAAGGTCTTCCTGTTTTATCAGCGATTAGCCAGGGAAGAAAAGCTGCTGCTGCTGCTCTTGGCAGGTAGCCAGGCGCTGTATGAGTATTACCATAGCAGTGCAGCCGGCATCACTCACCCCGCAACTGTGCTGGGCTTTAGAGCCGCCTCTTTCAAAACCATTAAAATCCTGGCCGATAGGAAAGGCGCTGAGCTTTCATTAGCCGGCAGCAGCAGGAGATGGCCTCCTCGAAAAGAGGGTCTGATCCTGCTCCCACCTGTGATACTTGGGCCCTGGCATGCCCCACCATCTGCCTCGCTGGAGTTAAGACAGAGGGAAGCTGGCAGCCAAGCCAGGCTTTTAGCAACTTAGGGTGGTCTGGAAGGCACCTAAGTCCCTTGGGCTTGAGGCAGACTGCTCTCTTCAACCCCAAATGCCCTCACCTTGGCTGTTGCCATCTCCATTTTCCCCCATTTGCTGTTTGTACCGTTCTTTCTCATTCTCCTCCCAGATGGCATTGCGTTAAAGCTGGGGCAGAGCTCAGCTGCTGGCTTTGCCGCTCATTGAGTCGTTCCACTTCCCAAGCACCTTTCCTTGAGCTCAGAGCTCTTCACTCCTGAATGGTTAGCATATTCCCAGTTTAAATATCTCGAACAGTTTACCTGCTATCTGAGAGCAACAGTAAAACCTACCCACCTTATCTCAGCTACAAGCCCAAAGGGAGTTAGAATTCAGTGCCTTGTGCCTCAAACACTAATAAAAAAGAATAAAAACACTGCTATTTGAAAAATATACCATGTTGAACTACAGAGGTCCATTCCACAGTGGCTTCCTGAAGTGACTAAGCTTTATGTGCCTGATGTAGGTTCATTGAACCAAGAAAGTCCTTCCACTCACTCACTGAGCTCCGGCACTGTATCCTTCAGCAGTAACACAGGGTTGGGGAAATTCAGAGCCCCAAATCACCAGGCAAGACTCATCTGATCAGGCTTTTACTGTCTTCTCCCACCCAACTGACAACAGAGAAGTCCATTCACCATCAGCACTCTTTTAAATTAAAGCACATAGAAGACCCCATGCGTGAGCTGGATAATTCAAGACCAAATCTGTACAAGTTTTGGATGCCGCTAAAATGCAAAAATCAGCAGTGTGATTAACAAGCACAAAAGCACATCAGGGATACACAACCTCCTGCTTTGGGGAAAAAAAAACCCCTTCCTTCAAGTGCACATTTTGGATAGATCGATTGTGTGGGTTTTATACCTCTCCCCAGATCATCTGTCATTGGCTGGAGATGAGGAAAGACAGACAGGAATTGCTGTATCAAAACACTCCAATAGTTACTCCAACTATTTCAGCAACACTTACTCCAGCTCAGAGCCTAACATGCAATTATGTCATTGCAGCAGCCAGCCTGAAACTGAAAGAG
>NW_009629291.1:87557-110456 GCF_000690535.1 Cariama cristata | reverse complement strand
AATGAAGTGTGAACCAAAACTTATTAACCCTTCCGATACGTTAAAAATAATAACAAAAGAAATCTGAGACCAAATGCCATTTCCCTTCAAAAGGAGATAAAATTAAAAATGACTCAGCAACTATGAGTCAGGACAGGAAACTTGTCACGGAGCCAGTGATTGTAGCTCCAGTGGAAATGGGCACGAGGACGCTGAATTGCTGTCGCTGGCGTGTTCATCATCACCAGTGCTGCCAAACACAACGTGTGACCTGTCTGCAGAACCGCGCAGGACAAGCTCACCATGAAGAACTTGAGAAAGTCAGATGTTCCTTCAGATGAGTTATGAAAAGGAAACATAACTGCTCAAACAGACCACAAAAATAAGCCAGGTTAAGCCAGCACAGCTGGGGCTCTTGCAGGTTGCACAGTTAAACAGAAAAACAGCAAGAGTTTGGGGGCAGAGCTTTTTCAGAAGGGGTTGTACTGAAAGGCTGGGCAATGACCTGTTCCTGTCTCAGATGCTGATCTCAGAGCAGTGCTTTCCTCCTGCCCACCCACAAGGCTAAGGCCATGATATAAAGCAACTGTCCCCAAATGTCAGACAAAGGGTACCCCTGAGCCTTCCAGTCCTTTCCAGTCCAGAGACAAAAGGACTTTAACTGCAGGACATCTTGTCTGACTAGCTGACAGCTGAGTCATTCCAGCTCTCTTTCAGCAGAGCCACAGCTTGGGACCGCCACAAAGCTCATGAAACCAGGGCTTGGGCCAGCACCCTGGCTGGACTTGGAGCCTGGGGTACCCCAGTGCAGGCCAGAGCCAGACCTCCTCCGGGGCCCCCTTCTGCTCCCCACAACACCAAGAGCAAGAGGTCCTTGCCGCCTCTGCATCTTGGTGGCAATCCATGCCTGGGACCAGGGGAAATCTCCACTGGGTTTTGCTCTGCAACCCTCAGCTGATGTCCAAGCTGCTCATTAGGCAAATCATGGGAAGCTGAGCTGTACAGAGGGAAGCTACCTCCAACGTCAATCATCAGAACTAAGTCAAGCTGACAGTTGGGCTTCCACCTACAGACATCCTGGGCAAAATATTCAGTCCTTATGATCTCTATTTGCTAGAAACCATGGGATCCAAACTGGGAAAGGCTGGCAAGTAAACTCATGAGTGGTTAGCAAACCCTGCACTGCTCTTTTGGAGAAAGAGCCAGGAGATCACTGTCTAGATAGAAGAATTCATAAAGTTTTACTACAGAGATCATACAAGCCCTGCAACCTTTAATAAAGCAATTGTAATTACAGAGGATTATTATTTTTAAAATCAAATGTTTCAAGTAGCAGGTATATAAAAACACAGTTGCACAAGCTGCCAAAAAGGAATCAAGCAAAATATGTAACTCTCCCAGTAATTAATGTTCATTAGGGGTAATTTGCATGCAATCCCTCATCAGATCTAGAAATGCCAACCCTGAAGAACTGCCCAGTTTGTCCTTTGGGCATGCTAGCCTTGCTCATATCCTGTCAAACCTTATAACCAAAGACCTCAAAACACCAGCAGAAAGGCAAGGTACTTGCCGCCACAGGAGGATTCTTATCAAGCATGTAGCAAACTCCTTTCAGAGCACGGCAGCAGAAGCTACAAAGCAAAACCCATATCTGAGCTCTATTAATTAGTTGATATATCATGAGTGTATTCTAATATTTCTTTCCTCTTCAAAGGTGGTCCAGATCACCCCTCTGGTAGAGTCCTCCCAGGAAGCAAAGCCTCTCTTGCAGGATTTCCCCGCTGCCCCTCGAGCGGTTTCCCATGGCCTCAGCCCTGCACATCCCACCAGGAGCATCACCGTCCGCAGAGCTCCAGCCCTGCAGATGGGGCCCACAGCCCCCAGTTAACTGGTTCAGCGTGACTGCTGGGGTCTTCTCCAGGAGCGAAGCCAGAAGCACTACGCTGGATCCAACCTGACAGGGCCAACTTGAGTGCAGAGCAGCCCTTGGTCTGAGATAGAAAGGTCTGTCACAGATAACTACTTCTACAACTGCCCTAGAAAAGCTTTTCTAGGTTGTGTAATGGATATTCAAATACCAGGGAGATGAAATCCATCTGCAAGGGTTTCTTGGGGAAGAATTGTGCACTATAGAAACTGTACATACTGCTCCCAGCCAAAAGTGTTATTTTGCATGGGCTGCACCACATGGATATTTTTATTACTACACTTCATAAAATATTTCTGAAGTTTCCTGGAAGATACAGTTTCACATGCCACCAACAAACCCAAAGCTTGCTCCAAGCAACTCCTGACACACATGCAGAGGAGGAGGGGAAAAAATAAATAATCACCTAGAGCCTTTTCAAAGGCTGTATCTTCCATGCCTTGCAGAGATAAGAGCCATGACTTGCGATGGATGAGGCCACCACTGGAGTCCCACTCATGCAGAGTTTTCCCAGAAAACCACACACTCACTCCATCAGGGGGGTTTCTTGGCTCTCACAAATAGCGTAGGACAGTTTCCCACGTGAGCTTCCATATACACCCTGCCAACAGCACAGCCCCCTCTGCTACCCGATAGCTCCCACCTACAGTCATTCTGTGACTGTTGTAGCCAAAGTGGAACCAGAAGGGACTCTCCAGGTGGAAAAAGCATACCTCAGCCTGCTGGTCAAAGTCCTTATGAGTAATCAGCCCCCTCTACTCACACTCCTCCTCACTCTGTGATTTTCACTTCTAGTCCTGCAACAGTCGTACATCAAGAGCACAGAAGAGATCCCCATTGCCCGAGCCCCACACGTTTGTTTCAGCCCAGCCTGCTTGCACGGACATCGCTCCCCAACATGGTTTCATACCCGGGATCCATTCCACAGCGTCTCCACCAACCGGTATTTGCGTCTTGACTCCAGACCTGGAGCACCACCTCTCCACGCCGCACCAGCACTGGAGGGCAGCAATAGGGTTAGCCCAGCAGCTTTGGCTGCTAGTGGAGAAAGTACATTTTTAAAAAAGCAGTATTTTAAGTAAATGCAGAGCAATGGCTCTGCTCAGAAGTGCTGCTATTAGGCAAGAGCATTTTAAAGTGGTGCTTGTTTATTCACTGTGTTCTTAGGTGATTATCAGCTTGGCATGAGTTAGCAAGGCATATCAGAGCTCTGAAAAATGACTTTTAAGTCTCATATTGTGGCAAAATAATAGCTGGCTAATAATGCAATGACTTTTAAACCACACTTAACAAGGGGTATTAATGAAGATATTTCCTAACTTGTAAATTACTGATATTGATTATATCTGTGAAATGAGGATGGATAGGATTTCAATTTGAGAGTTAACCCAATTGCTGAAATAATTGATTGGAGATGAAAACACTTCCCCAAGTCAGTTATCTTTTGATTCTTTAGAAATGTTGACTTTGAAACACATTAACAGATTACTGAGATCTTAAAAAGAACATCCCAAATTCCTCCTTCATGTTTCAGTGTAATGAGTATTTCCTCAATGATTTCTTTGTAATTTTATTACAAGTTTCTCACGCATGGAGTATGGATCAAATATCTAAGTCTGAGATAATTTTGTTAGTTTTGTGAACCTTAATTGAAATTTTTACCATGGAAAATCTGAGGCGCTTCAGACAGGATCTAACTATGAGGAAAAAAAAAAGGTCTACGATTACTGTATTTCCTTAAGAGCCAAAGACGACTACAAGAGACCAGTGTGAAAAGAAATAATCATTATGAGCATAGACATGCAAAATTCCTTTAGTCTGTTATTAAATGATTATTTCATTTGAATCCTTATAATGTCATAGAACAAATTACTAGGACGACAGGGTCATCGTCCCTTTGTTGCTGGATAGTGTTGCCAGGGCAGTTAATAATTCCCTCACGGATCCGAATGCAGATACTGGAAACAAAAAGACTTATCTTTGCAAGTGTACAAATGGGGGAAAACAAAAAAGTGCTTATCCATGTCTCTGAAATAGAAGCACAGATTTATCAGGCCTGTCTTCTAAGAACCCATTTGCCAGAGAGCCGTAATGCCTTGAGATTAATTATTCTAAATAAAAATTATGGAGGGTGATACTAAGCAGTATTGACTCCCAGCTCAGTCGCTGTCCTAGCCTTATTTGTTGCTCCTGCCTCAGATCCCCTTACCTTTTCCTTTGCTCTACTTGCACCTGGAGTTCATCCACAAAAGAGAGCCTAAAACAACTTAGTTTCTAACTTCATATTTTATCCACGTTCTCTATAATAAAGCACTTGAAAATAACTTGCTCCAAAACCTAAGGTCACTTCCCTCTCTCCCCTTCCTGGTCTGTCATGAGTGATACAAACTTCTAAAACATTAATGTTTGGGAAAGCAGGGCCAGGAGTGATGGAAGCCACGACGGTGGCCACTGGCAGCCCCACAGCCCGCACCAAAACCCCGCGGGGTCTCCGGCCAACTGGGGCAGCCACGCACAGCTCCCTGGTGCGGAGCAGATCTGCAGAGCCCTGCCTCAGCCCTGCTTCCCACGGGACCAGGGATGTGCCGTCCTGCCCGGGTGGAGAGCTGGGAGAGAGCATCCCTCAGCCCATGGCGGCTGGGAGCAGAGGAAGAACAGGCAGCTATCAGGCAGGAGGCATTACAGCCCCAAATGGCCTCTTCAAACAGCTGCTGGATAGAGAAACTCAGAGCAACCACACAGCCCCATTCTAAACTGGCTATAGCTTTCCACGGCCACATTCACGCAAACCACCCGTTTTAGGAAGATGGCTGAGAATAGAGGCTCCATGACTTTCCATTCAGCACTAACCAGTTTAGTTTTACAGATTTTTTTTTTTTTTTTTTTTTTTTTTAATTAGCCCCCAAAAGCTCTGCCAATATTTAGAGGAGGATATGTATCCTGGGGAGGGAGGTGTTTAAGATAAGAGCAAAGATTCATGCAGCTTTTTTTTTTTTTCTCAAAACTTTGCATACACGATCAGTAGCCAGGGGATAATTTATTGACAAAATTTGTGGCAGATCAGACAAGGTGTTTGTGAGATATGGGACTTTGAAAAATGAGGTGCAATTCAGCCTTTGAAATACTCCTCTAACAATTTATCATAGAGCCATATCTCAAAACCTACTTGGCCTAGAAACTTCAAGTTTGTTTTATTCAAGAGTCCTTGGCTAGATTCAGTGCACAGGAATACTTCAGATAAGGTCAAAGTCTTACTTACTATATGCTTCCCCCCACAATCTTTTTTTTTGTTTCCCTTTCTTAAGCCATCAAACATTCCTTCAGTCGCAAAAAAGACCATAAGACGAGCTTGACCAGGATTTTGGCAGGGGTTAGTTGCTGTTTCAGGGCACAGACACAGACACACTAGCAATGCTCAATTAGTTTTGACTTCCAGAAGATTAAAACTTGCTCCTCAACTAGTCGCTGGGATCTGCACATGCTGACACTTAATTCACATTGCTGGAGAAATACAGACATCAGTACAGACCGATTTTGTAAACTATGCAAGCCGAAATCCCTCATGTTCAGAGCCCGCAGGCATCAGCCCAAGCAGCAGCCTCCCCACCCATCGACAGCGGAGGGGCTCTCTGGGACCAGGACAGAAGATTTGCAGACAAAGCTCATGCCATTATGCGGGGAAAAAGAAGAAAACCCTTGAGTGCAATGTTTGTTATCAAGGTTTTCTACATGCCTCAAACGCTCAACTCCAGCTTCATCTTGAAAGTGTCCCAGATCTACCCAGCAGTAAGTCTGCTGGAGCCAGCATTTAGAGGTCTTCACTAAGTCCGATACTGGTTACGTTCAGGGGGTGTCTAGGTAAGAAAGTTTATCAGCATAAACAGAGGGGACCAGTTCAGCTTTATGATTACACATTGGGGCAGGAATTACACCCAGAGGCAGAAAGGAAACCAAGAGCAGAGCTTCTAGAGTTTCATTTCATTGAAGCTATTATGAGAAGAACAAAAATACAAAGCCTGCAACTGCTGAAAACATAACTTCACCCCCAGGTTTATGGTCGTTAATTTAGTTTGTTACAATCTTTTGAAAAAAGAAAACTTGGAAGCTCTACAAACGTTCCTCATGACATGATATCTCCACTTAGTTTCTAACATTTAGACAGACACCTTATCTCAGCTCACCTCTCTGATGTCAGCACTGGTTTCTGACAATAAAAAGCACTCAGGCTCCTGGAGTCAGGATAGTAAAAAGAGGGGACAATAATCAGCAGTTTCTTGGTGCATCAGTCGACATCACCCAGCTCTCCCAACCAATGCTTTGGCTGAAAGTCAAGGCTTCAGGTGGACCAGGACCTCCTCTCCAACCCTCTTTATCTGACCCTCTTTATCAGCCCCTGCTTTATCACTCCCATAAATAGTCCTCTGCCTGCCTCACCTGCCCCTCATCTGTATTTGCCCTGGACCAGCATTGACTGTAAATTGCCATACACAGCAGATGGATCCAATTTCTTTTGACCCTACAATTTCAATAATCAGGTAGGCTTTTCACCTGTCAGCTACCTTGACAAGCAAATTGATGTTGCAAATAGGAAAAAAACAGCAAGGAGAAGGGGAAGAGAGTGGAAGAGGTGAGGAATAACAAGCCTTTTCCTATCTTGCCCCAGGTGAGTGTTGCAAATTGGCAGCAGCAGTAAGGGAGTCACCCAGGGTTACCTTGCAATAATTTGAGTATTAACAAGCATCCTTGCATTGTTTTTGTGCATAATGTATAATTAACCCCTTGGAGCCAACGAGTCTGGCAGTGTCATTGTTAGGGCTGATGTAAAAGGCAGCATGGCATGTTGCACTGGGAATTCCTAACAGCCCACCAGCAAAGGTTTAATCATATGCAATTTATGCCTTCATAGTTTATTATATATTGGAGCTTGCTGGAACCTCTCCTGTTATCATGCACCAACATGCAACAAATCTGTGTAATCTCTAGTTGAGTGCATTGTATCACAAGTGCCCTTTCCCTATAGAAAAAAAGCAGTAACAAGGTATTTTTAAACAGTCTAGACTGTAAATTGAATAGGAAGAGGCGGAGGCTCAGGATGAAAGATATGAATGTAGCTCCTTTAATACAGGACAGCACATACATAACTAACTTGAACTCTCGTGGCTGTTTTGGAGCACCCAGAGGGAAACCTGAATGGAGAGGTTTAATTTTTCTGGGCTCTTTTAGAGCTTCTGTTAAATATGTCTGTATTACTTTTCCCAGGTGCTATTTCTTAATACCTACTATATGCATCGTGCCAGCAGGTAAACAGATTAGGTAACAACAGAGAAACATTTATTAAGATACATACTGATGCTCTGAGCTCTGAATCCTTCAGTGCTGACTGCTGCACACCTGCCCTGAGTGCGTCCCCCAGCGCTTCCTCCCAGACTTCAGCATTTGATGCTTTTGGCAGGACTTTGCTTTTGTTGGTTGGTTCATTGATGACTTTTTTGCCTCTGCTGTGTGTTGAACGGGTACGTATAAATTTCAGCTGATTTGCAGACAGGAAAAGTAGCTTATCTCCTGGCCTCAGTGCTGGTTCTGCATAGGACCATCCCCATGCACAGGACTGATGAATTGAGCCTGGAAAAGTCATGAGATTAGCCCAAACTTCTTTGTATTTGAAGAAATAACAGATTCCAGCCATCGGGGGACATCACCCTCTGGCTCTTTTTTGCACTAGTGCTAGTGATATACCTTTAAAAGACAAGACAAAAACCTAAAAAAACCCACGAAACCAGGAGCCAAGATTCTCACGTAATCAGCCAAGTCAAGAAGTTGGGATTTAAATATTGCAGAAAATCTCACAAAGCTCACAGTCTGGTTAGTTGAGAACTGGGGGAAACTGAAATATCTTTAGTTCCAAATCCAAAAGTTAATCACCCAAAGTACTTTATTGGTTTAAAACAGTCTGCTGAGACACCTGCACCTGAGACAGCCCTGCCTGGACCACCATCTGATCCACAGAAAGCACGCAGACGACAGGGAGGAAAAATGCAGTATTATCTTACAGACGAGGAACAAGACAATTAAGTGACTTGCTTTAAATCACAGGCAATATATGACAGAAATGGGGACTGAATTTAAACCTCGTAAACTGTCATCCAAGATTATTGGCATAAAGCTGGCACTCAGTGCCAGAGAAAAGCACAGAAAAGTCACCCAGAAGTCACGGTGTTAGAAATGACAGGACGACTCCCAGATAACATATGTAAATAGATCTTCATTGCAAAATGTAGCAGGATGTTTTTCACATTATCACCTTTCAAAGGTAAGGTCTCAGTATAGGCGGGGATGTTTCCAACTAGGGAGGATTTACTGACACTTGTTCTGCAGCAAACAGTGAGAGGGAGTTTATCTCTGCTGTAGCGATGCGACCGGAGGAATGGGACCGTGTTATCTTCATTCAGGCCTTGGAGTGACACGGTAGCTCCTCCAGCAACGACTGCATGAGATAGCAGGATCGCATGGCATAACATCTGCTGTGGGAAATGTCTTCTCGGGGGATGACTCAGCTCTTCTGCTTTCCAAACTGCAGAGGAAAAAGGAAGAAATTTCAGAGTAGACCTTTTAAGGTTAATATGTGGAGAAAACGCTGATACACCATGGACTACTTCCTATCAAGTGGGCAGGCTAAGGAGAATGCTCCTCTCTGGGTGCCCTTTAGTGTGGGTTGGAGAAATGCCCATCAGGAAAGGTCTGGGTATAAAATTACTCCTGTCTCAGAAGAGGGGGACAGGCTAAAGGACTTTCTCCAATGTCGCTGTTCAGCAAAGGGACCTTAATACAGAGATGAGAGAACAAGTCCCTCACAATCATTACAAAGGACCATGCTGAAAAAGGCAGCAACTGGCAAGAGAATACCCTGGGGAGCTGGGTACAAGCACTGATGACGGTTCCTTTGGCGTGGATGCTTTCTTCTTGAAGTCTGTTCGTATTTAAAAATGCAAGAAAAAAAAAAAGTCAGAGCTGGGCTAAACATAAGCATCCCGAAGGTGAAGATTTGCAAAGTACTTCTCCAGGCTCTGTCCTGTCCTATCTGCAGGGCTGACAGCGACTGCCCCAGCCTGGGGAGCACTGAAGGGATTGTCCCTCAGACAAATCCTGAGGGGAGAGAGCTGCTGTGCCCTGCAACCCCACTGGATTTTTGGCAGCCAGAGTAAAGGTGTCTTGAAATTATGGAAAACTGTCAATAGTGTTGAATGCTCAATGTAAAAAAAAAATAAAAATTTGCAAGGATCCAGCCAAACAGGCATATTGCTCAGTTCCCACTCAAAATCCTTCTCACACGTCTCTCCTATACGGCTGTGCATCATATCTTTAAATCTTGTATAACCACCTCTTTTCTTCCTGCAATATTTTGCTGCGGATGTCTGTGCCATGCTACCAGGGCATTTTCCCTGGTGGGTGGGAATGAATTATGTATTCTTTGCTCCACAATGCAAACTCTCACGGCAGAGGAAGCAGAGGTCATGGAGACATCGTTTGCTGCTGCTAGCCCTCAACTACGCTTTCACACTGGAAGGTGGGGTTCGAGCAAATATCCTCACTTCCCACCCCAACGCACCCTCCCAGCTGGATTTACATCAAAAAGCAAATGCAAGAGGCTAAACTGCTTGATGTAATCAGGCAACAGCTGTAAAAGGAGAAGCAGCAGTGGGCTGCTGGTGAGTGCTGGAATGCCATTCATCTCAGCTGGGGCTGTAAGCGAAGCCAGCTGCTGCTTAGAGGTGGTCTGGAGGGTTTTGTGGGGACTAGCCCACCTCTCCAGCATTTAGTCCACCACAAGTTGGATTCCAGCCTCAGCTCTTGTCTTCTGCTCCAGAACCAAGCATGAAGTCTTTCCTACCCCTCCTAGGTTGGTCAGAAAAAGGGGGAAGCTGCCGAGAGGTGGTGAGGAGCTCGGCATTGCAGCCGTGCCCACTTTCCCTGCGCCCTCGCCCGCAGAGCACCAATGCCCCGCTTGCTGCGGAGGGGTCCTCCCCACCCCACGGTGGCTGCACCCAGGGCGGTGGGAAACACCAGGGTCTAGAAAACCCAGGTTCCGCACCAGGACTGTCAGGCAAGGAGTTTTTCAATGATGGGTGAGTTTTCACCATAGCATTATTGGTATGAATAAAGGCAATTTAAGAACATAGCCATTGCTTCAGGCAACAAGCAGTTATTTTTCAGTGGGGTGTTCACTTGCCTTCCCCATGATGTTAGGAATGGTCTAAACTTCTGGCCCAACCTCTCCCTCATGCTTTGCACTTCAATTCTTTTTCTAAACCTGGCAATTTAGGCTATTCCAGCAAGAGAAGCAAAGAAGAAACCTCAGCTCATCCCAGTCCTAGATGTAGCTAATTGCCTCTGAGAAGAGACAACTCCACCAAGAGAGAAAAAGACAGTCTAAAAGCTAAAAGCTCTTGTTCTGATTTTTGCAGGCTTCTCACACATCCTTTTTCCACTCCTTTGAACAGCTACTGTCACATCAAAGTTCATAACATCAAAGTTCATAACAGAGCTATCCACCCAGGAGCTAATAATTCACACATCTCACAACCAGGAAGTAATTTGGGCTTTAACCTCTCCATCCTGGGATCCACGTTAACAAACCACTCTTCCCGGATCATTCCTTGCATATCCAAGCCATCTCCCTTTACTGCGAGAAAGGCCACGGTTAGTCAAAGAGGCACTAAGAGGAAATAAGTCATTAAACTCGAAACGTTCAAAAAAAAACCATATTCAGTTTAGGATAAGCAGAACTGTTGTAATCTCGATTGCTTTGGTTTCCGTTGCCAACCCTGCAGACACGCACACCCAGAAATCAAACATTCCTCTGCACTTCAGAGGAGGGATTGTGACAGGGCAAAAGCAGGTTTTGTGGGTGTGTGTCACTATCTCCCCTTAAGTCTGTTCTCTTGGCATCTATTAAGAAATCACTGCACATTATTAAGATATCTCTTAATTAGCATTAGCTACACTACACTCCAATTTTTTCATAGGCAAACCAGATTTCTTTACAGCTGCATAATGTCAATAAGTGCTCTGTGAGATGAACCTCAACCTCACATATGTTCAGTTTAGAAAGAAGTGTAGCTTGAAGTTGAAGTGTCCGTTATGCAGAAGGAGACCTGTTACAGAGGCTGTACTTTTCCATCATGTTCTGGCTTCTCCCTAAATGTAAGTGCAATGTACAGACCTTCAGCTGAGCAAAGCACCTCCTAGCAAAAGGTATGGAAGCTATTAAAGTTTAAAATGCAATCATGTGCATGAAAGAGAGGTCATTCCTTCCCATCACTTTGAGTTCAAGCAAAAGAAGAAAAGGGAAAGTATCTCAGCTGATTAGAATAGGTCAATGGAAAATGAATAGAAAACTGGAGAGGTGGTAGAGAGATCCCAAAATAACTTAGACTGCAGTGAGTGTCACTTGGTGTCCACACGATGCCCAGCACAAGGAGCTGCACAACCTGGTCACAACACAGTGACTGCTGGCACATCACTTACCCTCTCCCGGCCTCAGCTTACCCGGAGAAGCTGGCTGAGGGCAGGGCAGGGTTACACACAGCTTTGCACAGGAGTAAGGTTTTCTTCATGACTGTTAGCATTTCAAGGTGAAAAATGCAAGATGAGAAGCAGCTCACGTGCAAATAACCATCCAGCGGTCAGGGGCCAACTTCTGACCTTCCCCCATGCCAAGCTGCCGACACAGGGCAGGGATGCCCAGGGATGGAGGGACAGAGAGGGAAACGCCTCTCCCACCTCCTACCCTTCCCACAGCCTGTCCCCACTGCACCCACCCGAACACTCCTGGCCCACGCATGGCCCAGCGGGATGAAGGGCTAAAAAATGAGGGCTAGAGGTTACACTTGGGGGATATATTTTTTTTTAAATGCTACAATGCACTCAGCTGGATTATGTGCGTTCCTCATCAAAGGCGATAAAAGACAGAGGGGTGGAAGGACAAAACCAAACTCCCAGCTACTCCACGTACGGAGCTCAGACGGAGCAGGTCAGAAGAGGCAACCTGCTATACTAACACAAGCAGGACAAATAGTGACAGAGGTGAGGGATAGCCTCACCCATGCCCCATCACTCTCTTCCTCACCCTTCACCTCCACAAAACTTTTCCACAAAGATATTCTGTAACAGCAAAACTCCAGAGAAATGGGGGGAAATGGTGAACTGTGACTCTCCAACGCCATAAACATCTACATGTATTTTTCATACAATAATTCATTCTTAACCTGGGTCTCTGTCAAGCTCCAGTGTTGGTTGAGACTTGTAGAAGCAATAATTTATAAATTACGAACAGTTGCAAACAAACAGCTTTTTCAGCATCTGCCATTGCTTGTGAAAGAAATGTATGCAAAGCCCCGGGAACCTCAAGGTGTCAACCGAAGAAACATGCTAGTACGAGTTTCCCCATCAATCAGAGTGACCAGCGCGCGTAACCACAGCTCAGAGTAGCGGAAAACAAATGCTTCCAACAAGCTGCTCTGTATTTGCTCTGGTGAATAACAGCTCGGGGGGAAAAAAAATTTGCAAGCAATTTATGAGTGGAAAAAAAAGGTAACACTTGAATATTATTCATTGCAAATTATTCATGCTCTTTTTCATGCAAGTAGTCTGTCCATTCATCAAAATTTTTGCTCCATCCAGGGCTGGGAAACAAGCTGTTACTCATTTTTATATTCTTGTATTGCACTCAAGGAATAATATATAAGGAAAGTCATATTCTGCTGGTACACAGACAAGGGGCAGAACTGCAGAGAAGCCGAGCTGCAGGCAGCAGAGCCATGGGGCTGCAGGCAGCTCTCCTGGGGAAAGGGGCAGCGCTGATGTGATGGGGGGGTAAATTCACCTAGGAAGGGCCATGGCCAGAGCGATGGGGAAAAGTGAGGCTTCAGATTGCACCCCTCCTTCAAACACTGTGACTTCCGAAATGTGCTCAGTGGAAAGCAGAGTGCAGCAGCAGAGCCCTGCCATCGCCCGCAGCCCTCCAGCACCCCACACCTGCACAGAGGGTCCCAGCGCCCCGGGGAGCCTCCTTGCACCCAGTTCATGGCTCAAAGGTTAAGGGCACGATGCCTCCCCTCTGCAAACCCTGGGCACCCAGCCCTGTCTTTGGGGAGACAGGACAGCAATAGGGTGGAAAGAGCTGAATTTTCCACTGGGTGGTCAAAAGCACCTTGGCCCTGCTGTGTAAGAGGAGCAGTCGGTGGCGTGCGCAGAAGGCAGACACATGCACCTGCACACGGATTGAGTCATTGCGTGTGGCAGGTACCAGACGGGTCTTTGCATGCATAATTATTCAATCTGCATTCGTGATAATTGCCTGGGCGAATCCAGCGTGCAGGCGGGTGTTATCCTGGGCTTGTTAGACTGCTGATAAAAAAAAAAAAAAAGAAGTCAGACTTGCTTATGCATTCCTGTTTTGTTGTTTTTCCATTTCATTGATTAAAATGTGAGAGTGAATTTAGCCTTAATGAATGTCAAGGACTCTCTTGCTGGAAGTAAAACTAGTTCAGGCGGTGCTCTGCAAACTTTCCGCGCTGGGCCGTGCCAAGGCAGAGCGTCCCGACTTGCCGAGCTCCCTGCCCCAACCAGTGCCGCCAGCGGGCCAGGGCGATGGAGTATGCTGGCTCCCCGTGCCACCGCATCCCAGCCTGGTTCATCCCCGTGTACTTGGGTTGCTCACCACAGGGGTGAAGTCAGGTAGCCCAACTAGCAAACAAGCCAACCCAGGCTTGCACGGAGGCGTCATGTAGAGATGCTGTGACCACCGGTCTGCTCCCAGAGCGCTAACCCGGCACAATCCTGGCCCAGCCAGAGGCAGGCAGCTCCCGCTTTGCTCTTGCAGAGTGAAATGTTTACCTATAGCCCTGCCTTTCTGCAGCAGCTGGAAAGTAGGCTGAAATACAGGAAACATGACATCATTTGCCTTCTCCCAGCACAAGACAGATTAGCTCCTTTGTAAGGGGAAGCAGTGGTGAGAAACACACACCCCCAGCAGTAAATTCCACTATTACAGAGACACATTTATTGGGAGATAACAAAAGAAAGCTGCTTCTGCAGTGACTTTTTGGATAGAAAAAAGGAGACATCTATTTTATTCTTTTGAAGTAGATACTGTGTAGGAAATGGCTAGCTTTTTACGGCTGGCTGTGTTTTCAGCTATAGCTTTCCCCAAACCTGCTCCTGAAGCTATGTGCTATATGAGTCACTCCATCAAATAAAGAGCAATAATAAGTTATTGTGAGCACCAGGCTGTTAGATTTCTCAGTCTCCTCATCTGAAGAATAAAAATTACCCCCCTCCTGACTTCTTAACTTTGTTGGCCAAACTTTAAAGCCGTGGCTGAAAACCAAGCAAAAGTACCAAGCGCGCTACTGTAGTGCAACTGGTTTCATGTAGTTCAAAGGCAACATTCCTGGGTTCATCTCCCAGCTCTGCCGCGGCCTTTTCTTTTCCTTTTTATTTTATTAAACCTTCAGTGAATCATTTGATGAGTTTCTCTTCTGTAAAACAAGCCTGTCCTGAAGGACACCAGAAGGTGCAGAAATTCGTATGAGCAAATTGTTTTAAATCGTTCTTTGCCTGTACATAAAGCCAAATAAATGAATAATGAAATTAGTTACTTCTTCCTGAAGAGATTAAAATTTAAGGTAAATGTAACCCCTCCACGGCCCTCACATCCAGCAATTTTTTTAGGACAGAGCAGGAAGCTGGTCAGATCGGGGCCTTTGAAAGGTCAGGTTGGCCACGCCAAGGTGCTGTGTAAGCTATGTGGGTCAGCCTGGCTTAGCTGGGTTGAGTTCACCATAGGAAGATTTAACAGATTTTCTTAATTCTGGCTCTTGCTCTGCTGGTTTCTGCATTTTCCTGTTTCTCATACCAAAATCTCCTCATATCACCCAGCTCCATCCCTGCATCTCCACTCCTCGCCAGCTTGGGTGGCGGGGGAGGAGGTGAAATGTCCCATCAGTGCCTCTGCAGAGAGGACGGGTAATTTTGGTGCTGCTTTGGCTGGTGAGGGTGACCTTAGTTGTCTGCAGCAGCTGATGTAGCTCCAATCCTTGTGCTTCACACCTACAGGGAGAAAGGAAACCACCTCTCCCAGTGCCTCTGCACACACCGCTAATTCCCACAGAGCTGGGGAGCCTGCCAGGAAGGAGGGGGTTTTTTTGAGAGAGCAGATTCTAGTGAGATCTGATTTTTAGCTGGGAAATGCATTATGCATCTGGTACCTTGGGGAATCTATAGAGAAGGCTGAGAGAGGCTGGCAGTGGGTAGCTATTAAATATATTGCAGCTATTATTATTATTACTGTTGAGAAGGCAGGCACTAGGATATCATTGAGGGAGGCCAAAGAGAAGAAATATAAGCAAAATACAAGCAGCACATAGGAAATTAAATCATCTTCAGAAAGTAACCCAGGGAAATGCAAAAACCTAAGTAAAACTAGCTGGAACAGGCAATTTTTCTACAAAT
Organism: Cariama cristata; assembly: GCF_000690535.1. NCBI lineage: Eukaryota > Metazoa > Chordata > Aves > Cariamiformes > Cariamidae > Cariama > Cariama cristata. The sequence goes on along the minus strand of NW_009629291.1, from coordinate 95,038 downwards.
GATTTCATATTCACCCTGTCACCCGCTCCTCAGCCACAATCAGGCTCCATTTTGCACTAGAGTGGAGTGTTTAAACCTAGCAGAAATCCAGCAAAAGTAAAGTTACGTGGTCAGTGTGAGATTTTGCAGCCAAAAGAGCTCGTTGACTCCAGGGGTCCCAGGGTCAGAGATACGCTTGTACAGATTTGGTTGGAGTTATTCCGGGAAGGATGTTGGTTTGTTCTCAGTGGCTGTGCTCGTGCAACTGTACGTGTTTGGGAATACACGGGACCACAGTACCTTGAACCGTGAACGTTGGTTCGTGGAGTGAAAAGTTCATATCCCTGTAGGACGGCAGTTTGGCAGAGGGAGGAGGTGGTCCGGGGACAGGAGCAAGCAAACTGCAGAGCACTCATTCGTTCTCTAGTTTTGGCAGCAATACTGCCTTAAATGCAGTATTTCCTTAGAAAGAAGAATTAAGGCTATTCTAATAATATCTATTTTAGAGTCAAAGGCTGCACCCAAAGCCCATTGAGGAGGAGAGAGAGATTCCCAGTGTGCCTGAGACAGCCCACAGTGCATGTTGCTCTCCTGATTTATTGCAGACTGAAGCTCACACTCCCAGGGGATCCTCAGCAAAGAACAAACCAAATTAAGGCTGCTACCTTTGGAAATCAGATTTCAAGACAATTAACTACTGCAAAAAGATTGCTGTTTGCATCACAGTCCCTAAAACTCCAAAATTCTGACTGTTATTATTCCTCAGAGATGCTACGGTAGTGCACATTTCTGTTAATATAAATAACCCTTTCCACCCATAAATATCTTTCTAGCTTTCAGACACTCCTCAGCTTTTTCTGTTAGTGTCCTAGATCTGCTACTGCTCTAAGAAAAACATACACCGGAAGAGCATCCTTATTATTCCTACTTGTAAAATTTGTCATAGGAAAGTAGATACCACATGACCTAAATGCTGTACTTGATGGAAGTAAATCACTACATTCTCACTTAAAATATGATACCATTCAGAGGCTCATGTTAAAATCTAGATCTCTCTGTGCATGGGGTGACACAGACTTCCAGCAGGTAACACCTATACAAAAAGCAGAAGGAAATGAGATAAAGGTGTGCTGAAAGCACACCTTTATTCCATTTTGTTGAAAGAACTTCAGACATGTTCCCACTCCTTTCTTCTAAGGAAATCAATGGGACTATTGTCACCATTTTCAAAAGAAGCAAGATCAAGCCTTTCACTGACCACAGCAAAACAGAAATAAATACACTTTCCCTTCCCCGGAATGCTACATGCTGCTCGGCCAGCCTAGCCGCTCTGCAAAAGGCAGGCAAAACAGCTGCCAGCTGTGGCACATTGGGAACACACCACAAAGACCAATTACACTGAGAAAATTCAATGTACATGACTTTTCAGCAGTCAGGCCCAGCTCAGGTGGTCAAACCTTTCTGGATATTTGGCAAAGACTTTGCCCATGCTGAGGCAGGTGGTGGGGGGGTGGGTCTGCACCCTTCCCTTCTTGCCATGACAGAGCTGAGGACAGATGTTTGCCATGCACCTCCCTCCTGCACTCCTAAGGACAAGCAGGTATACGAAGGCAAAGCTTTTCCCATGCTTTTTTCCTTTTCAAAACTCTATTTCCCAGGGAATTCCAAAACAAAGTTGCTTTTATTCCAAGTTGAACTGGGAGTTTCCAAATGGAAATGACATTTACGCTGAAACACACGGCAGGCTGCAGTGCAGACCGGCCCTCGGCAGCTGGAAATCTGCTGCTTCCTTTGCTGGAGCAGAGCGGACGGCGTATTTTGTTTCATGCAGCGCATCACACTGGCAATCTTATATCTGCCGCCTGCTATTATTTTTACGGGCTTTTGACAAACGAGCCATTGCCTACTTCATCAGGTATTTGCTTCCACAGGACAGTAATGTGTGCTTCTGCTGAAGCTACTCAGGGAGGTTAACAAACCACATCCTACTGCGGAGAAAGGCAAAATCCCGAAGCGCTCCAGACACAGCTTCCAGCATGCAAGAGGTGCAGTAGCTGCCCGTCTCCAAACTGCAAAGACACCAGTGAAGTGTGCACTGAGCTGGCAGCTGGAGGCTCTCCCCCGAAGGTGGCACGGCTGAGTAGGTGTCCACAGCAGGAGGGTCCCACTGGGAGCCCTCACACAGCTCTCCTCCACCCTCCCCATCACATCATTCGTGTGCATTCAGTCATCGAGGTGTTATCAAAGCTGGTGGTGAAGAGGCCTGCGAGCTCCACCGTGGAGCAGCTCTGTCCCTGGCTAACGGCCCAGGCTGGCAGCGGGACCCGTCCCAGGGAGAACGGGGCTCAAACCAGCCCTGTGCCGATGTCTGGCCAGCTCCATCCCGGCCACCCTGCAGCTCCCAGTGCTCCCACCAGCGGCTTTCCCAGCGCATCCCTTCATCAGCACTCCACGTGCTCAGCAACACAAATTAAACTTTCTTTCATCAGGCTTGTCTGGCCCTGGGCTTGGTTTGTGGGCAGGTCAAGGCTTGTGAAAGACACAACCTAATTGACTGCAGGGTATTTGGTGCTGCCATGTGGCTTGTTAAACCAGGCAGGGATTTCATCTTCCCTCCCACTTCCTTTTAAAAACCCAGCCCTCTTTCCCTAGCTTGCACAAAGGGAAATTTGGGAGAGGATCTGAGGCAGTCAGATTTGCCTGCCTGTGGTTTTAGAGATCTACATAGTCTGTACAGCATCTTTCTCTCTCTGGCATGGGGTGGAGTGACGTTCCACTTGGTCAAATGCTATTCCCCTTTTATCTTTTAATTTTCAGCCCTGCAAACAAGTACATCTGCCAGGCTGCATGTAAACAGAATAATGGGTTCTCTGGCCAGCAGGAAGGTATGACTCATTAATTGCTTTAAACCACAGTATAGAAAGCCATCAGAGTCTGCTACGGCCAATCTCCTTGTAGAAAAGACATATTTGGATTGTATTTTTCAAAAGAAGCTTCTGTGTGCTCTGCCACTGTTTGCTATGCAAATTTTGGTGTTAATTGCACCAAAATGAGAAACATATTACTTAAATCAGTGCACTCTTCAGATGGGCATCAGCGCGTGTGTGTGATATTCTGCCAGATGTTATTTTATTACTGCAGTTTAATACCTAACCATCTGCTTCCTTCTTATTTTGTCATGGTTTGTATTCTCCCTGGGACCTCTTTTCTGTTACACTGGCTTTTATCATCTGCATTATGTATTAGTATGACCAAGGCTAAAGGCTGGCAGTATCCCGAGCACAGTATTTGCGCAGAGCAGCAAATGAGCAGCAGATCATTAAAGTAAGAGCATGGAACTGATACTCCAATCGGACCAAAGAATGAAGTTGATAACAAAAAAAAGGATAAAATCAGAGTTAGATGTCTGGGGATTAACTATAGCGATCTCAACTTAGATAGAGCATCCTGCACTCTTGCAAATACCTTGCAACTTGCCCCACTCTATAGCTTAAAAAACCGTAATGTTTTAAAGCCTATGAGGGAAGAACTGGACAAAATCTATTTTATTCATTTATTTAAAACTAGTTTTTTTCTCTTTTCTCTTTCCAGACTGCTCAGTGCTGCAAATGCCCAGACACAGATAAAAAGAAGAGGTAGGAACAGGGATTTTAGCTCGACTTCCCCATTGCTCAGCACCGTGTTATCGATTTGAGCCCGGGCAACTGGAGGGCTCTGAGGTGCAGCACAGCAGCAGCACAGCTGCTGACACTGTGGTTGCACAAGGGCAAGTGAGAACCCAAGGCAGTGGAAAATAGAAGAGAATCTATGAAGATGAGCAGGAGGATAGTACTGCTAACAACTAGGAGAATGCAAAACCCCTTTGAACATGAACATTCCCAGGTGTTTGTCTAAACACAGTGAACAACAATTAGGATTACGGGATATTTGTACTCATTCGTGTCTGAACGGCTTCAACCCCACCTCCTAAACTAAATTCTTCACTGATTGAATATAACGTATACAATGTCATATAGCCACTCTGCAGAGGCCTTTATCAAATCTCGTTTTGTCAAAATCCCTATTTTGTCAAATAGGGCCGTATTTCACTGCTTATGATGTTGGTTCTGAATATCTTCTTGATACACTTTAGAAGGAGCTTCAGTGATTCTCCCACGTACAGCCAGAGAAGGGAAGATGTTGAGCCAGGTAGTCACAGGGACATAAAAGTGAAAGCAGCAGCCAGAAAGAGAGAGAATCTCCTTCCTATTTCTCTTTCATTTTTTAAAGCAACTAGAGAATGGTTTTAATTTATTTAGACCAATTTCACAGGACAATTTCAAGAGTTTAATGGCTTACCAAAAGCCAGGAGCCCTAATTACCAGTATGGGGGCTGGCCACCTTTCCCAGGCTCAGTCTAGGTCTTGGAGGCATTTTTTTTTTTTCCTGCTCCCATGAGGGAGTGAGATTGTTCACATAATTCATTGTACCAACACATAAAGCAATATTTTCAATAATTCGGTCTAGTTTGTTGCCATTTTATTGTCTAGCAAGAGGTAATGGATAAAAATGACCTGACCTTTTGTTAGTAAAATTCCACTAGGCTATACATAATATTACCTAGCACTTCATATCCTCAATGCATCACACAAATACAAAGTAATAAATCCACCTGGTAATTGTCCCGTACAGTAAAGAGCAAAGAGGACAGTAGGTACAGTAAGTATCAGGAGCACAAGGTTTAGGTCTATCCACAATGTAAATCTCACTGGTTTGCAGGACCGTCTCACACCAGGATCGTGTCCCTGCCATGATATCCCAGTTTGCCCAGTGGTGTTATAACTATGCTGTGAACACAGCCCTGTAAAGGCCATAAAACAAAACCAGTTGCATAACAGTAACACATTTCTGGCTCCCTTTCGGTTAAGAACAAAATTAACTTTCGATTGATTAGGAATTAAAAGCATGACAGGGAATATAACCCAAATGCACTGCTGAACGGACAACGGACCTGAGCAGCAGAAGCTCCTGCCTCCAACCTTTAAAGCTATTAACCCTGGCATGAATTTTTATTTAGTGTTAATTAGGGGACTGGCAGCAAGAATCAATTAATTAATTACATCTCAGATCCACTGGAAAGCATAATGGAAATCAAAGAGAGCTAGATTACCCTGCATCCATGGAGGAAAGGCTACTGCATCAGCTCTGGATGATGGCTCTCCTTTTTTTTTCAAGTGTAAAGAAATAAGTGTTTAGATCAAAAAAAAAAAATCAAACCACCAAAAAATCTGAACAAGATCATTTCTCCTAGTTGGAAATGCCAAACCCTTCCTTGACTTGGCCCATCCGTCAGGACAATATCTATCCCTGGCTCCTGCTTTCAGTTTTGCCTCTGGAGCTCTCTAATCCTGGGGATTTCTTGCACCAGTCCTGCAAAATTCACCGTCCTCCTGCCTGCTTATAAAGCATCATCCACAAACTACACCACAAGTTCAGGTTATGAGACCTCTGGAGAAGATCCAGAAGGTCCCCAAGGGAGATGTTTCTGCAGAACTCAGAGGAGGTGAGAGCGCACGTCACCATCTCCCTGGCCACATCCCTCTAGAGAACACACACGTTTTGCTATTTCATCTATTTCGACAAAATTATGTGCAGGGTTCGGGTTTGCTTTGGTTTTTAACACCCAAGGTACAATTAGCTAACTAACGTTACTGACAGTGATTAGCGGGTGCTAATTACAATAGAATTTCGGTCAAATTACATGGTGCATAAATATGGCCTGACAAACTAGGTCAATTTTTAGAAAGGAGGGAGCGAGCCGAGGGGCTGGTAGTGCCTGCGCTGCTGGCAGGCATCTGGCAGGGGGAGACAGGGCAAAACCCAGTCGTCAGTTAACGCATTGCCCATCTTGTGCCGTATTTCAGGCAAGCAGCTCCCGCAGGGGGATTTTCATTTGGGCAGGACAATAACATTTGACCTTTATGGTTTCAAGATACAAAAACGAAGATGTGAGCAAGCACATGTCTTTGTGGTGGGCATCAAGAGCCGCCTGGCTCAAAAACCTCCCGCTGCTACAGCTTCTGTGCCGTGGAAAACGTTGCATTTCATTCCCTGGGATGTTTGAGAACAGCTGGTTAACAAGGTCTTGCGTGTCCTAATTCAAAGCATTTTGATAGAGTTAATCAAAATACCACCACCGTAATTGTGTTCCCAGCCTGCCCAGGAGCATGCCGGTGCCAGACCCGCTTGCTCGGGGAGGACGAGGCGAAGGGGAGCATTGCCGCAAGCCTCCGCCGGCGGCCCTATTGCTCAGCCCATTTATCAGTGCCACAGCAGAGAATAAATATTTATAAACGGTGTGTCAGCTCTAATGTGATAAATTATCTCCAGTCATCACATAGATGGTTCAAGATGTGTTAAGCCGGTTTTAAACATTTGGTTAAGAAAATGTCGGAGAGGGGAGTCGAAGGGGGAGAAAGAAGAAAATAAAAACAAACAAAAAAAACCCACACGTGTGCCAAAAAGAGGACAAAACATTTACCAGTTTGACTTTGCACTGTACTTCTTGCCCTGGGTTTCTGAAGTGCAAGTAACCTGCAGAAGTACATTAAAACTCTCTTGACTAACCCCAGTTTATGGTAAACATTACAGCAAATCCATTGTAAACAGCAGCAAGAGGCTTTTGGGAACCCATTAATCAAAATAAACTGCTCTGGAAAATGCTTCTGCTCAGCTTGTTTAACTAGCGCTGCAACTCCATACTGCACAGCTGATTTCAAAATATACAATTTATTGCCTTGGATGTCTTTGCTCAGAGCTAGATCTAAATTCCTCTGGGTACTTTAACGTACAGTTAATCAAAGCACAATGCCACCCCTATCATATTTACAATCTGGCAGGCAATTAGTCAATAATAAATAAAATGCATTGGAAAGACAAATGATATTACTGTGTATGTATCAATGGGCTTATAGGCTCAAAAGATTTATCAGTACCACTGGAGAGAATAAATATTTATAAATGGATGTGTCACTCATAAAGTGATAAACTATCTCAGTCATCACATGAAGAATGCATATTTTCAAGTTGACATACTTTATTATCTACCTAATCATTTTTCAAAAGGTGGTTTTCAACTTTATTAGCTGTACTTAACAACTGGAGAAACTTATTATCATCATCACTGAACTGAGGTTGCACAGCTCAACCCCACTGAGGATTTCCACTACAGGTTGCACAGAGAGAACAAAAGATTTTATTTCTCCTTTGTTATCCTTTGGCCCCAAATATGAGTACCTAAAGTCCTGCAAACCCTATTTCCATCAATAGAATCACTTAAAATAAATTAAAAAACATAACCTTCCCCCAAATAAAAATTTCAACATTCAGAATGTTTAAATTTCAAATGCCATTGATATACAGATATTGGAGACCCATCGGGACTCAAAACATGTCGATTAGTTCTGTCATGGTTCCCTACTGGGAGGGAGCAGGATTTGAAACATCAGTACGAAAAAAAGATC
>NW_009629291.1:75213-87526 GCF_000690535.1 Cariama cristata | reverse complement strand
CTACAATTCTTTTCTCACCATCTCCAAAAAACACGAGCCCTGCTTATACCTGGTCCTGCTGATTTTAATGAGTGACTTAGTGTCAGAACTAAGTACATGTTTTAAAACCCGCCAATTTTTAGTATAAATATTTAAATAGGAGTGCTTTTTAGGAAAGTAGCTCGTGTTAGCAAAAGTGTGAATGAAGTTATATTTGTATAAAATGTTTACACCATAGCTGTATTTGTGGAGAAGATTTAAACCAATATAACTGAATCCACACTCTAGAAATGTTCACAGCAATAGCACAGAAAAGGGTAATGCTTTTCTGCGTACATCCTCACAAACAGATCATTAGCTAAGGATTAACTCAACCATATTTATTTATAGAACTTTGGTTTTCATTTTATGTTATTACATTCTGCTTTATTGACTGAAAAGCTAAAGTGATATATTCTAAAATATCTGTACAACTGTTTTAAGACCATTAATAACCCAGCAACTAAGATTTAGCTGGGGAGAGGATAAATAAATTAAAAAAAAAAAAATAAACCAAACAACCAAAAAAGAGGAGCTAGGTCCTTGAATTAGCCTGGCAAAACAGCACAACCCTGCGAGGACAGATGTTTCCATGTTTGCATGTGTGCTCGGCTGCTGTACCTCTGGGTTTCCCTGCCTCAGGGGATGGAGCTGTACTTGGCTGGCACATGGAAGCTTGTGAGTAAGCAATGGAAACTGGATATTCTCCACATTTGCAAATCTACCACGCCAGTTAGACCTGATAAAATTTTAAATGCTCCCTTGAATGAAGTTTTTTAAATGCTGCTGTTGTTATCCCACTCATTTTACGTTTGAGTTTGGCAGCGGATGCCATTAGTGAACATTCAGTGTCAACAGTGTCATGATGTTGCTCTTAGAGATGTGTCAAGTACCGTAGCGTGATCTTGTTGCATTTAAAATTAACCACAGTAGTAAGCCTGTGCCAATTTCTTGCATTAGATCCAGAACGAAGCCAGCAAACGTGTCAGGTGCACAGAGTGTGTTTCAAGAATAAACAGGCAACAAAGGAAACTTCTTGCTTCTGCTGCTTTTTTCTTTGCACCACGTCTTGTCATGCAAATTAATTGTTAGGTAAAAAGCCTTTCTTCCGCTCTGCTGTACTGAACAGTCTGCCTCTGCAGGGAGAAAGCAGAGATGGTAGCTAGCTAAATGGCCCTAGACCCCTGGGAATCCTGTAAGACAGCCACTTACAACCTCGTTTTAACTTGTTTCTCATTCATTACCCTTCAAAGAGACTAACTTTGGAGCTAGGACAGGAATTTATACAAACCACAGATTTGGTTACCTAGGAAAAGAAAAAAGTGTATTTTAGAAGTGTGTTGCCCAGACCATGTTAGTTAACAGATCTCTGTTTAAATGTGCTTTTTTTCCTGATGTAGTCATGGTTTTTCTCTGCACATCATTTCTCAGTCTAAATCTTCAGTTTCTTGGAAACCACATGACTGATGGTCCTCAATGCTCAAGCTCAAGATAAATCTATTGCACTTTAGCTGCAGAGTTGCCCACTCAGCATTATACATGGCTCTAGTTTACTCCACTTGTTTTACGAGGTATAATACCAGCTTTATATCCTTTGTAGCTGAAGCTCTGACTTTTTTTTCCCTCTCTGATTCAGACTAGGGGAAAGAAATGCATTTGTTGAATCATAGAATTATTTGGGCTGGAAGGGACCTTTAGAGGTCATCTAGTCCAATCTCCCTGTGGTTAGCAGGGTCAACTCCAACTAGATAAAGCTGCTCAGAGCCCCATCCAGCCTGACCTTGAACGCCTCCAGGGATGGGGCTTCCACCACCTCTCTGGGCAACCTGTTCCAGTGCTTCACCACCCTCATTGTAAAAATTTTTTTCCTTATGTCAAGTCTAAATCTACCCTCTTTTAGTTTAAAACCATTACCCCTTGTTCTGTCACAGCAGACCTTGCTAAAAAGTCCGTCCCCATCTCTCAGATAGGCCCCCTTCAGGTATTGGAATGCCACAATGAGGTCACCTCGAAGCCTCCTCTGAACAACCCCAACTCTCTCAGCCTGTCTTCATAGGAGAGGTGCTCCAGCCCTCGGATCATTTTCGTTGCCCTCCTCTGGACCTTCTCCAACAGGTCCGTGTCTTTCCTGTGCTGAGAGCTCCAGAGCTGGATGCAATACTCCAGGTGGGGTCTCACCAGAGCGGAGTAGAGGGGCAGAATCCCCTCCCTCAACCTGCTGGCCACACTTCTCTTGATGCAGCCCAGGATGCGGTTGGCCTTCTGAGCTGTGATTGCACATTGCTGACTCGTGTCTAGCCTGTCATCCACCAGCACCCCCAAGTCCTTCTCCGCAGGGCTGCTCTCAATCACATCATCCCCCAGCTTGTACTGATGCCGGGGTGCTCATGTTAAACTATTTTCATCTTGCTTATTCACATCAAAACATTTAGGATAGAAACCCTGGAGTGTTTGTCCAGAACCAGGGTTGTGGCGTAGACCTGACACATCAAAGTCCAAGAGCAGTTTGCCCAGGGATGGCACCCAGAGCCACACCAGCCCTCACCCATGGCACCACCCCGGTTTTGATGGGAGCGTTGGTTGGCTGTGGTTTCCTTTACAGCAATTAAACGGTCCCAAGTAAACATTACATTCATCACAGACTTTTTTTTCAGTTTGCCTGTGTGTTTCTACCAAAACACCTTTATCAAAATCTGGGTCATGTGAATATTCCTATACCCTACTTGCTTCTTGGCAAGCAAACGATCTCCAAGCACCACCCTTTCCAGCTGTGTGGCACTAGCAAGGTCCTCCACAGGACCTTGTCTGTGTTTTCTGCCAGGGAATATATGCTTCTGCCTCTCTTCTCATCCAGCTTCGGTTCTCCACTGCTGTTGGTGTGCCCGCGAATGCCTGCCCTGTCCTGGGAATTGCTCTTCAGCAATGACCATGTCAAACACCAGACGTGGCTCTTCTCCTCCCATGCCATCCTCTGTGCGCTCTTCCTTGCATTGCTGCTGGCTGAGACAACCCAGCTGTGTGTCTGGGGACACGGCTGACCCTGCGGGCAACCCCACACTCACCAGTCGCTGCTGAGTCCTCCAAACCCATCACACTTACAGAGACAAACGTCCCTGTGACTCCCCACAGTCAAGTGCTTTGGTATCCTCTTAACAAGCAGCAGCCCCAGCTCACAGCAGTGGTCCTCAAGTCAGCAAAGGTTTTTAATGGGATCAATATTGCTAAAACACCATCACATGGGACAGAACTCCTCTGGTGGGCGGACCAGTGAAGCGGCGCAGCAACAAGAAGGGTCTCCACAAACAGCATCACTGCCCACAGTGCCGTCTTCCCCAAAAGACTTTGGTTTGTAACAGGGAGGCTTTGGCAAGTCTAGCCACCTTAAACACTTTTGAAAAAAAAAATAATAAAAAAAAAATAAAATCACTGCTCTTGTTTCATAACAGAGTACCCGAGACTACATCTTCCTAATAACGCTTCTTACGCAACCGGGGTGTCATTACATCATCGACTGGAAAAACTGCCTGAGTCGAGTCTCCCTGGCCCTAGGGCCCTGCCCAAAGCCCTGCCCAGCTCCCGTGGTACCCGTTGGAGTGCGATGGAGGAGCTCACCCCGAGTTAAACCCTGCTGCCTCCCTCCGAGGCACAGAGCCAGGCTCTGGCAGGGTCCCCACCCAGGACGGGCACTGCCGTGCCAGGGCCTGCCGGAGCGGGGCAGAGGGCTCCTGGAACCAGGTCGGCCATGCTCCAGCTGTGCCAGCAAGCACAGCCTCGTTTTGTATGGCTGGGATCAGGCTCGGTTGCTGTCTAATCCAATGGAGGTTTTTCCTAGGGATGAGAATTTTTTTGAGGGCTTGGAATAAAACAAACTGCTGGAGGCAAAATAACAAAACAGAGAGTCTGAGCTCTTCCAGTGGGTCATCTGAAGTTAATTCTTTGAAAATAGCAATCTTTCATCCAACTGCACCTCACCAAAACATTTCCAAGACAGATATCAAGCAACCTGCAACAAATCACCTTAGGTTAGAGATGAAGCGCCAGGAAAATCTGAGTATGGGGAATAGTACCTGAGCATCCCTGCAGCAGAGGAGACTACTTACGCTGTGAAAGGTTATTCGGGTGTTTACTAACAGACAGGGAAAGGATCTTTCAAGTCAAGGATTTCACAGCCAAAGATGGCTGTTGAATAAGCCAACAACAAGACTCAGAAGGACATTTGAAAGAGCTAATTCCGTACAGCAGTGTACTATGCAACTGGCATTTTACTTCTAGTAGTTGAGTAAAATTGCAAACAGCTGGTGGATTGTTGGAACATTTTAAAACATTTCTTTCAAGGTACTTTATTGCTTTCTTGAAAATAAATACACATGCCACACATTCCCCCTTTTGCAGACACAGTGAATGTGTATCCCAAGGACCATTTTTTAGTTGGCAAGTTTCTTAGTCATCAAAGCAAAAAAATCTCTGTTCTGATTTCTCTACAGCAGTGGGACTCAATTTTATTTCTCCCCCCTGCCCCCAGCCTGGTAGTTCCTCTTCACCAGATGAACAAGTGCTTTCGTATATCGTAAAGGAGGAGAGTGATCACAGCACAGTTGTGTTATCATTGTGCTCACACTCCCTCCTGGGGCACAGCCCCTTGGCAGAGCATCCCAGCTCAGCAGGGAACTGACAGGGGTTTTCTAAAAGGTGAGTGGAAAAACCTGATTACTTTATGCATGAGGGATTTGTTTCAAACGCTGCTGTGAGTACTCCCCAGAGGTCCTAAAAGCTAAGGATAGATTTTGAAAACTGCGTTCTTGCATGTGGAGGGATGAACTGTTCAATTCCCTATAGCAAAGGTCAGGAATAGAAAGGAAAAAATAAAAATCTCAGCTCACAAATTGTCTCAACTTGTGAATGTCCTGCCATCAGTTAACTCTTATTGCAGCCAAAACTTCTGCCTGCCCCAAAACCTTCCTGTCCTTCCCTTCATTTGTCACTGCTGAGAACATAAACATCCTCTCCATCACACAAGGTCATCTCCATTCTCCAAGCAGGACTGGATCTACACTCTGCTCATCCTCCCCTAGATCTGCACTGGTACCAGGTAGCATCTTTTAAATCTCAGTCTACAACAATTTAACTCTGGTGAACCAACAGTAGGTACCAGATGGAGACAGCCAAAGACAAGGTGAAGCAACCCTCCAAGGCGAAGGGCACAGAGTCAACGGCACACAGTTGCTGGAAACACCGTGACCAGTGGGGGATACGGTGCTGCACACCATGCATTTTAACACACGGTTTAATTGAATTCATTATGAGAACCACATCCCCACATTATGAATACCATACGGTGTTTTGCAGCTGCGGTCATAACTCAGCTTCATCAAAAACCTGCAGTGGCTAGGAACGAGCAATAGCAATGGCATGTAACTTTTTCAAAGAATGTAGTACAGTATATGGCTACAGGCAAGTACATGCAAAGTCAAGAATAAAGTCAGGCCTTTGATTTTCTTAATTTTAATGGCAGTTTCAACCTATCAGAAGCAGAGACTCTTTTGACTCTGGATAAAATAAACTAAATATATAAAATAATTAGCAAATACAAGCACTGAAAGTCCAAGGTCAGTGCTATTAAGGTACCTATGGGTAAGTGCTACATGAGTGACAGTTCCCAGATTGAATAGTTCCAGGGCTTGATGTCGCCACAGGGCCGTACCACACTCAGTCCCTCTTGTCTTCTCTTTTCTCCGTCTTTTCCTCTATTCTCAGAAAACAACTATCAGCAGCATCAGAGACATGTGGAAACAAGGAGCAAGTCCTCACAGCCCAAGTGCTTTAGTGCAGGAGCAGCCGTTACCTTGGGATAACAGAGTCAATCCTTTATAAAGGGAACTTCATAAAATCATCATTCTGTCTGGAGCGACATATGAAGACATTGCAACAGGCCTCATGCAGCCTTGGTACAACAGGTGATGTATTTTCATAGATTTTGGCTAACTAAGCCTTACTGAGTTCTGCACCCATGGGCCCAGGCAGGGACCTTCTGGGGACGTGGGGGGCTGTCCCCCCACTCACAGGGCTGAGCACGTGGCAGCTCTGGCTGAGTGCTGGAAGGGGCAGGTAGGTGGATGTTATAAGATCCTTTACAGGGCAATAGCAACGCTTTCTCTTTTCCCTCATACAGCGACTAAATGTTTGTATTAGCTTGGTAATGAATATCTTGTATTTCCCCTCTTTCTGTGTATCAGTCTCTAGAGATCTCCCCTGCATTATGCACACGGGCACACATGCACACACTCATGTACTTAAAAAAAACTCCTCTTTGATCCGTACCAGTTAAAAAGCATTACAGACGGTGACCAGAAGTCCTTTTTCTCTCTTTGTCCTGTAATAAAACTTTGTTCAGCAAGCCAAAGGACAAAACCCTGAAATTTCAACTCAGTTGATTATCCCTCTTTCTTTACAGCTCTTTTCTTCCCCCTGTTTCAGAAGTGCAGCTGCTTCCAGCAGCTCTCTGCTGCCTTGCGTTAGCTGAGGGTCTCTTTAGGAGGTAAAGGCAGTTCCCTTAAATTGAGAGGGGCCAGAACTGAAAAAATTCAGAGATTTGTCAGGGCATAGATCTGAAGCTTTAGTATGAGACTCTCTGAAGGCTGAGAAAAGGAAATTTCACAGAATGAGTGTTACAAAAAAGAAAAAAAATCTGTAATCAGTCTAATTTGATAACCAATTTGTCACAGCCATGCTCCCACCCTTGCTCTTGAAATGAATGTTCTTTGGAGACAAATGTCAGCAAGCCAGACTGGAGTGTGAAATCCATCACAAGCACAGCCACCAGATGTGTTTGCTTTATGAACTTCAGATTTCCTGAACCTCTTGGTTAAAAAGCATGTGTCCCTATTACTCAAGATCAGGAGCAGTGAATTCAGCAGCTAATGATCAAGCTATAGTTATTTCTTGAGAAGTTTCATCAGATGAGGTTATTCATCATAGATGACGCACTCAATTCAAGCAGTTTGAAATTTTCCAACAACTATTTCGTTTGCAGACTCACTACCTGGATGCAAAATAATGTAATATGTTTATAATTTTCAAGTGTCAATGTTCAGTAATGAACCCAAACTTCTCTTCAGTTAAAGTCTCATAGCTGAGCCTATGAGATTTATTAATCTCTAGAAACATAGACTACTAATGCAAACTATAAAATTATCCGTTTGAGGCAAATCCTAAATCCCTATGCCACACATGTGCATCAGAAAAGGCTTGATTTATATGGTTGTAAAACTCTTGCGGGAGGCATACAGTCTTTGACTTATAAAGAAAGCTGGAAAGAGGAAGCCCGCTTCATTTGCAAATTCAGCGTGCAAGAACGCGAGCAACATTCTTGTCTTCTGACTTCCCTGCAAAACGATTTTTAACATCATTGCACCAAGCAACATTGCGTATGTGCCCGTATTTATAGAACTTGCTGGTATTTCTATCATACCAAGGTTTAAATTTAGTATTTCAGCTCATGCCACCTCTTGCTTGCACAAGCACAACAGCACGCGTTGGAGATGCCCCCTCTCCGGGGGGCCCACAACCCCAAACTAAAAACTCTGGGGTGAGCAGCTCCCCCCAAAGAACCACTGACAAAGCTCGAGGTGATGACAGATGCCCCAAATCCAAGTTCAGTATCATGTTTGCAAACTTCACCTATCTATCTTTTGTTACAAGCATCCATTTTTACAGAAAGTGGGTTGGATCCATATAGGATACGAATCTATATATATATTTTTTTTTAAACACACACTTTGCTCTAAAAACTCTCTGATGAGGCTCAGACAAAAAAGCTGAACTGCTCATCCATGCCTCCCTAATTTAGTTCCTTGTATGACCCTCGTTCCCAGACGTGAGGCATTCATTTCACATTCCCACATTTCGGGACTGGATGCGTTTCTCCCAGCAGAGGACACGCTCTGACGAGGAACCTGCCCAGTAGCACAAACACCGGTGAACCAGACCTAGACTGGGCACTGTGACTGGTGCCACGCAGTTCCCCCCAGCCAGCTCCCCCTCGACAAACCCCTGCCTTTCCACTTCTCTCTTACCTCCTTTCCACCCTTGATAACCATTCCTGTTCCAAAAGGCAAGAAAAGCACGGAGAATGCTACTCCTTTGACAGCTTATCTGAGAGCGCAGCACAAAGGCAGGCCAGAATTTCCGAAGCAACCTCAGTGTAAATTGATGACCAGGCAATAAACCCGTCCTTAGATAAGTCGGAACAGTTTGCATACGCTTTTGTGCGTGCACCTGCCTGTTCAGCGAGTCATCACTCATTTCACAGCTCATTTCGCTGACTGTGGTCTACAGGTTTTATCTTTTTAATTGGGCAAACAATACACACCTTGTCTTTGCACATAAAGTCCAGTGCTAACCTGTGTGACTCCAAGTTGGTGGTTTGGTTTTTTTCAATCAACTCTTAGTAACGCTGTACTTTTAAGGTGGACACGTCCTCTTTTTTGAGGATTCCTTATCTGCAAAACAAATATTCAAATTTCTGCCAAGATTTTGATTCTGCCCGAGGCAAATCTTCAAAAGCCCACATCAGTGTCCATTAAAGCCCAAGGGGAGAATCCCTTTGATTTCAAATGGCTTTGGGACTGGCCCAACAGCGCTAAAAAGAAAAGACAAGAAGTGAGAGTTCCTTCTCCCTCCCAAACAAGGAGTCTAAAGCAGATGAAGAGCAGCAGAAGTTTAGCAGTTACCCTTCTTCAGGTGGTTTCTCTGGGAAACAATTATGTTTTTTTTAAATGCACAAGCAGTACATTACACAAAGTCAGAGTTTAGCATCTCCCGCAGAGGCCAGCAGAGTTAATGTAGTTTATACCAGCCACAGCCTTGGCCTGAGGGAGAAGCTAATGCAAAAAGCAGACGAAACCAGCCAAGCAGAGCATGGTCCTCCAGCAGTTGCGTTCTCCTGTCTTCTTCTACACTTTGTACTGCTTATTGCGCTCAGGGTTTTAAATCCCATCCCACAGGGCCAGGCGGCAGGGCCCTGGCATGAGGATGCACACCGGCCCCGCTCACTCAGCCTGTGGATGCAGGGAGATGCCAACGGCTGCACCACCGCCTGCCAACTGGCTCTGCACAACCAAACTCCGGTCCGGGGTTCTTGCTTGAGCTAGCGAGACTCTAGCACCAGCACAAACCCAACCAGACCTCAACCGTGGCCACTGCAGAGACGATGAGTGACCAACCCTGCTGCAGCTCAGGCCAACAGGGCAGGAGACAACCGCTCGAACACCCCGTACCATAAACACACACACTTTGCGGCATGATTAGCTTTTGGCGAAGACACGCTGAATGTAGTGGGGGGAAAGTGCCGTCTTTGTTCTAGGATGCAAATGAGCATCTTTTTTAGAAGCTGAGAAAGAGCCCCAACTAACAAAAATTGCGCATTGACTGAAATAAGCCAGGCTGCCTTTCAGATGTAGACTTCAGACAGAAAATGAAACATATCAAAGTGTCTGATTTGACGTGGCTTGCAGCTGCAAGGCAAAGCGACTGTCCCATTTTTTTCCCCTGAGGCGAACACTCAAGATTTTCTTGATCTTATCTTTGTCTTTCTATAAGTCTTTGAAAACCATCTGTAGAGATTCATAAAGGGTATTTGTGTTTTAAGTAAACTGCAGAAGTGATCTATACCGAACAGATGGAAACAAATCAAAAAGCTTAATGGGATGCAGAAAAACAGCAACACTTAGAAAAATACTAGATATGAATGAGTAGGCAGGTTGTCTCCCATTTGTATTACATTTGGCATGGCATCTCTTTCGCCTAGCTCTCTCTGCAGCCCACATGGTCTGCTCCCACCACTCTTCTCCTGTCCTCATTCACGGGCTGCAAAACACTTCCCGGCTCCGTTTGCTCTTCTGAACAAGGATCCCTTCGATGGGAATTGTTCAGCTCCTTGGCAGAGCCTGAACACCCACCCAGCGCCCTTAATGCAGCTCCCTCGGAAATAGATTGCATTTGACAGCAAAGGGCTCTGATTTTTCACGGCTTGCCAAAACATTTCTGAACAGATAAGGTGGAGGAGAAAAGTGCTACAAATCAATCTCCAGAGTGCTCAGGGATTGTGCTCTTGTTTGTTTGTTCGGGGTGATGTTTTTTTTCTGACAGACGATTTCAAAGAAGCCCAAGACTGCTTCCTCAGTACCAGCTTTTCATAGAAGACACAATAAGGTGCAAAATGATGTGTGTTACTGGAGTGAGTGGGCGTTAATGGGACTTCCTAAGCGTACTAACAAAACCCACAGAGAAAAGAGAAAAAACTACAGATTTCCACACACCCCCCCGCCCCGTTTCAGCTCCAGTCCTGCATGTTCTCTCCTCTCCCCATGGTCAGAGCTCTACATGCCCATTTTGAGGAGGGTGCTGTGACAGCGCTGGAGAGCATCTGCCCTAGTTCAGATCAGTCGTTGTAACCCTGAGCAAAACTCATGCTTGGCCAAGTCTTCATCACAAAGACAGTCTGTATATCAGTGTGGCTCTCGCTTCGCAAAATTCCCAGCAGTGGGTCCACAGAGGTCGGTCCCTGCTAACATGAAGTCTGGGCCGTACAATCCTCTCCATAAATTCATCAGCCTCCATCATAAAACCACACAGGCTCCACGCATACACTCAGACACACTGTTGCTGCACAGCTGTTTCATAACCTCATCTCTCCAGTGGTAGCAATGCCTGTTTTATTTCCAGCTTACATTTATTAATGGCCAGTTTGTACCTTTTTTTCCCCTTCTCCTTTTCTTTTCCTTTCTTTTCTTACCGGTCCCTAACACGCCTGAGGCAAAGGTTAAGGTAAATCCCAGATGGGAGACCTAGGGATGGAGAAGACTGTCAGAGTGACATCAAGGCACTCCTCCTGCTTTGTTTCTGTAGGATATACATGACAGAAGTTCAAGATAAATGTGTGTTTCTATTGAGCTACTTAATTTATTATGAAGCCCAGACATAGGTTCTGCCTTAGGCATCTCTGGAGGAAGGTGACCTTACCCTGCAGTCCCACCTGGTATCCAGGATGGACACAAAGGACAGTCCTGCCCCTTTAGACTCCAGGACCACACTTTGGTTGGGGTCCCCAGACACACAAGAAGGGCACAAGGAAGGACCACTTCAAATGAAGTAATGACAGCGTATGCTCCAACCCCACATCATCCTTCCCCCACCGAGATGAAACTCCAGCACTTGCAAACTATGGGCTGAGTTCAGTGCAAACCCAGATGTGTTCCCACTGCTGTCAAAGGGAATTCACCTTTGACTTTGCAAGAGCTGAACAGGACAATGCCAAAAGCATCTGAAAACTCAGTTTCCCTCTCAATGCCAAGAGGCAGAGCTGGAGCAAATCTCTGACATCTCTCCTCTCCCTCAGCATGGAGCTGGGGCCACAGGGCTCCAGCATGAGCAGATGTGAGGATGCAGTGATGCATGGGCAGCTGTGGTGAGAAAGGCCATTCAGCTGACCATGTCTACCCACCAGCCTCCAGGAAAACCACCATGGTGTGTTACACACTGTTTCTTACTGCCCTATTAGCCATTGCCCAAGGAAACGAAACATTCCTACATATTTCTCTGCTCCTCTTAGAGGGGCTTGCTGCCCTCTGCTTGGACACACTGCCTTCTCCAGAAGAAAACAGGCTAAGACTGACTTCCACCTTTGTCCATCAGGCCACACCCATGAGACCATGTGTGGACAACATCTGGGGTGTTGTCAGGCTGAATATATCCTTTTGTCCCCCAACCTGGAGCTTAGCCATCTCCAAGCTCTGCCTCCTGAGCAAAGCATGAAGCACCCCATGCTGTGGCCCCGATGGACCTTTGGTATTTGGATCCATGTAAGTGCAGATTCCCAGTTCTATCCACCTACCAGCCTACAGAGCCTTGCATACAAAAATAGACGCAATACTGTGACTGATATTTTTAGAAAGGGAATGCATATGTAAATTATTCCCCTGAAAATGTCTCTGTGCGTCAGACTCTCCCCTGATTCAGAGAACATCCCTTCTATCTTTTCCTCAAGTACACGCTGCATACAGCAAAGCTTAACATCTCAGGGAATCTGGTGGCAGGGAAGGTTGCTGCAAAAGTGATTCATCTATCACATCTTTCACAGCTTCGGTAAACTGGAACGGTGCGAATTTCTCTGCCCCCAGACTTGGCTGCTCAAGAGCTCCCCGACTTCTCTCCCATTCACAGCTTCATGCGCACGCAGCAAAAAGCGAAGAGTACTGCTGGTTTCCTCACCTCCGCGTCCCCAGCCTCCTGCCGTATG